>NC_057794.1:270533849-270592229 GCF_018294505.1 Triticum aestivum
TCGATCTGATCATAATTGTCAATTGGTTTCTCTCTCGAACGTCGTGTCTCTGTGCCTCGCTCAGTAGCCCCCTCGATATGTAGACTTCTTGTGCGTGCACATCTGTAGTGACGATAACTCTAAACCCAGTGTGCCTCATTTTTACCGAGCTCGTGTCATAGTTTTCACCCTGTTTTCTGTTAATTAACAAGGCAACATTTTCTTTGTTACTAGTAGTGAATCTGAAATCATTCGGGGCAGACATAAAATATATCACTTCAACCCAATTATCGCGGTAACTATTTTAAAAGAAACTAGCTATATGTCCGTGCGTTGCACGGAACATCAAGATGCATTTGTATGAGTAGTTTATCTTGTGAGAGAAAAGGATGAACGAGGGAAGGCCGTATTTGCGAACGTGGAGAGGGGTGTGGGTATATTTTTGCAAAATTCCCATAGTTTCCTTCCTATCCGTTAGATATAAATCGGACGGCCTATATTGCAGGTGGCACGCACACCATCATCACCAACTCTGTTTCTACTCCCTCCGTTCCTAAATATTTATCTTTTTAGAGATTTCAACAAGTGACTACATATGGGGCAAAATGAGTGAATCTACACTCTAAAGTATGTGGTAGTCCATTTTAAATCTGAAAAAGACAAATACTCCCTTCGTTCCTAAGTATAAGACCTTTTAGAGATTCTACTATAAACTACATACGGATGTATATAGACATACTTTAGATTGTAGATTCACTCATTTTGCTCCATATATAGTCTATAGTGGAATCCCTAAAAGGTCTTATATTTGGGAACGGAGGGAGTATTTAGGAACGGATGGAGTATAAGAGTAGACATGGACATATATCTCCAGCATGGTCTACAACAAAAATGTGCTGGACTGGTTAGCGCCGGATGCTCGCAACGCGATGACATGAGTTCGAATTTTGTCTTTAACTTTAGATTTTTATATTATATATTACTTATTTAATATATACTTCTTTCGCTACTATACTGACAGTGGAACCCATAGAGTACTTAGAATACAAGATTACAGATGGACTTGTTTCTTTTTAACTTTCTATACGAAGTTGTAGCCACCCTGCAAGTCACGTGTACACTGTACATGCAAGTAACTTTTTATAGAGGGACAATCATACACGCAATTAACTCAAATGGGTTGGATGTCACTATTATTTCTAGCATAAGAGCATCTCCAACGGCAGCTGGCAAATTTCCTCCCGCTTCCTTCCGCGGAGGACGACATCAAACGCCAGCGGCATACATTTTCACAACTCTAACCAACCAGATGAAATTCATGCAAACACGGACTGATTTCATATAAGCATGAAGGATTTCGTATAAAAAATCCGGATCTTCATATAAACATGATGGATTTCATTACATTTACATGAACTAAGCAGTGCCAATCCGGCTCTCTTGGTATAATTAATACTCCCTCCGTCCTAGAAATGGATGTATCTAGACTTATTTTAGTTATAGATACATACAATTTATCCATTCTTAGAACAAATATTTCCCACCAGCTGGAGAGGGAGTACATAATCTAAATGGCCGCCCACGGATCCCTTTGTCTTCCTCATGCCCGGCAGACACTTGCGGGGTTGACGAAGGTCCTCGGAAGAGACGAAGCAGCAAAGAAACCACCTGAATGCGCAGTTGTCGCCTCGGCGGTGGCCTTCATGGGACCTGTCGGTGTCAAAATCGGCGGATCTCGGGTAGGGGGTCCTGAACTGTGCTTCTAGGCCGGATGGTAACAGGAGGCAAGGGACACGAAGTTTTACCCAGGTTCGGGCCCTCTCGATGGAGGTGAAACCCTACGTCCTGCTAGATTAATATTGATGATATGGGTAGTACAAGAGTAGATCTACCACGAGATCGAGGAGGCTAAACCCTAGAAGCTATCCTATGGTATGATTGTTGATGTGTATGTTGTCCTACGGACTAAAACCCTCCGGTTTATATAGACACCGGAGAGGGTTAGGGTTACACAAAGTCGGTTACAATGGTAGGAGATCTACATATCTGTATCACCAAGCTTGCCTTCCACGCCAAGGATAGTCCCTTCCAGACACGGGACGGAGTCTTCAATCTTGTATCTTCATAGTCCAGGAGTCCGGCTGAAGGTATAGTCTGGCCATCAGGACACCCCCTAATCCAGGACTCCCTCAGTAGCCCCTGAACCAGGCTTCAATGACGACGAGTCCGGCGCGCATATTGTCTTCGGCATTGCAAGGCGGGTTCCTCCTCCGAGTACTTCATAGAAGATTTTGAACACAAAGATAGTGTCTGGCTCTGCAAAATAAGTTTCCACATATTGCCATCGAGAGAATAATATTTACACAAATCTAATCTGCTGACGTATTCCGTAGTGTGACATCACACCACGGCCAAGCTTTCATTTGAACCGTTTTACTGTCCCATCTCAGCGCGTTATGCGAGGCGGTTTCCTTGGCACGTCTTGTTAAAGCAGAGATCGTGTCCACTTATTCCGGGATTCTCATCAATACGGGCGTGGGTAACCCAACCGCGCCATTGATTACGACGCTTGGAGATAAGCGAGTTTTACCAGGCTGGTGGGGACATGTAGTTGCATCCACCCATATAAGGGGACAAGGATCCACCTTTTCACCTATGCCTTCTTCCTCCATCGCCTATCCATTCTTGCGCACTCGAGCTCCAGCGCCCAAGTCTGCACTCCCCACCTCAACCTTCTCCAGCCATGTCCGGAGCGGGAGGCAAGTGGATGGTCTCCTCCGTCATGGAGGGACACATCAAAAAGCTGAGGAAGGCCGGATACCTGTCTAACGACATCGCGTACCGGCTTCCCGAAAAGGGGCAGCTCATCCCCACCCCTAGGCCCCATGAGAGGGTGGTGTTCCTCCCCCATTTCCTCCGCAGACTGGGCTTTCCTCTCCACCCATTTGTCCGGGGGCTCATGTTCTACTATGGCCTGGATTTCCATGATCTGGCCCTGAACTTTGTCCTCAACATCTCGGGGTTTATCGTCGTGTGCGAGGCCTTCCTCCGCATCCGCCTCCATTTCGGCCTATGGCTCAAGACTTTCAACGTCAAGCCGAAGGTGGTGCGCGGCAACCAGGCGGAGTGCGGAGGCGCCATGGTGGGAAAGATGGCCAACGTCCTCTGGCTCGAGGGCTCCTTTGTGGAGACCCTGAAGGGGTGGCAATCGGGGTGGTTTTATATCACCGAGCCGCGCGACACCGAATGGGTCGCACCCCCTGAGTTTCGATCCGGACCCCCTACGTGGCTCACCTCCAGGAAGGAGACGGGCCTGTCGTGGGGTAAGAAGGGAGAGCTGACCGGACTCCAAACATGCGTCCAAACCCTGGTAGACAAGAAGCTCAAACTTGTCAACGTAGTCCAGGTTATGCTCATCCGCTTGATCCTCCCGTGTCAATGACTGGCTTTCTACCTGTGGGAGTTCGACCCGGCGCGGCACCAAACTCTGAGAAGGCTCTTCGACACGACGTACGAAGATGCCTGGAAGGTGCTTTTCAAGGGCGCCGAGGCTCCCGCAGCTGCTACCGAGGATCGCGGATTCAGTGCGCAGCGTCATGCTCTCGCGGTAAGCTGTTTCTTCCTTTTACAGGGTATCCATTTTTCGTAGTTTGACTCCATGCGGGATCTAAACTCCCTTACCTTTGACAGGATTGGCAGGTGACATCCGGATAGATCAACTGTCCGGCTCCTTTGCCCGAAGGCCCAGCGGACGCTCGCTTGGCGAAGCTGCTGGTTCCGGCAACCTATGTGGTGCCGGAGAAGAAGGCCGCAAAAAAGGCCGCGGGGACTTGAAAGAGTGCCCGGCGCCAGGAGGTGTCGGATCCATCGTCCGACGGTTCCGAGGCGCACTCCTCCCGTGAAGACGAGGAGGAAGAAGAAGAGACCTCTCCCCCTCCAGCGGGGGGAGAGAAGAAAAGGAAGGCCGCCCTCTCGGGGGAGGCCAGAGGGTCCAAGAAGGGTAAAACCCTTCCTCCGGACTGCTCCACCGACGCTGACGGCGGTGGAGAGGAGTGGCAGCCCAGGGCCAAGCCCCTGGCAAAATCGTAAGTATCCGGATACCATAGTAATTCATAGTATTCATTTATTGCACAGCTTTCCCTTACATCGAATATGTTTATGCAGCCCGCCCAAAGACCGGCTCGACGCGTCGTCGAGCGGCTCACTGGAGAGGATGTGAACTCGCTTCCGACGGCTTCCTCCCCCCGCCCTACGGACGACACCGAAGTGTTGTCCCAACAGGTTCCAAGCCGGGAGGAGGTGGTCCTGGAGGCGTCGCAAGGCGACCTCCCGGACTCCAGGAGTAAAGGGGATGAAACCCCTCAGGGCTCCAAGTCCGGCTCTAGGCCGGACACCGCTCCGGAACCTTCAAAGGTTCCAGAGTTCGGCGGGGGACCTCCTTCCAAGAGGAGCAAGTCTACCGTGTCGGCGGCCCCCGTCCAACCGGAGGCGCTGGACAATATGTTGGAGGCGCTCCAAGGCGCCTCCATCGACGAGGAGCACCGCGCTATTATGAGTGTGGTGGTCCAAAAGGTTCAGTCCGCCAAGAGCGGACTGACTGAAGCTTGTACTAGCCTTTTGACTGGCTTTGAGGTAAGTAAAGAATGTGTAAATAATAGTACCGCATAGACAGTAGCCCCTGATGCTCTGTTTGGCGTTCGGGAAGAAAAGCCGAATAGAGGATCAAATAGAATTCACAGGAGTCTAACAAAAATGAGTCAATATGCGTATGCAGGCTTCCCTGCTGGCGTTCGCCGCACTAACTGTCGAAGTGGACACGCTAAAGCAGAACCTCGAGCGGTCCGAGCAAGAGCTCGGGCATGCCAAGAAGCAGCTTGAGGACAATGAAGGTAAGAAATACCATGTTTTTAAATATATATAAAAAGGTGCAATTGCAAAGAATGACAGGATTATCATGGCTATTTTAGGGGCCACGTCTAAAGCGGCGACCCTTAAGCAGGCGCTGGTCGAGGCCGAGAAGAGGGCGGCCTCGGAGCGCACCGAGCGGGAGAAGTGTGAGGCCGAGGTTGGCAAGGTGCGGAAAGAGCTCCTGGCTCTCATGGAAAAACATGAGAGTTTGGAGCTTGACTCAAAGACGCGAGCGTCCGAGCTTGCGGTGGCTATTGAAAACGCCAAGTCTGCCAAGCTCGAATCCCAAAAGACCCTCCAGGAGTTAGATGAGGTGAAGAAGATAGCGGCGGGTAAGGCATTCTTTATGCAAAGCAAACACATAAACGTGAGTTACTTGTTACTTACCTGAATCCGAAGCTCTCCAGGAGCGTTCGCAGATCTTCCCCGGAGTGTATCCGATGCCACCGCATTCTACCGAGCCAAGGAGGGCAGCTCGACAGAGAAGGTGTTCTGGTCCCAGTATACTAAGGCCGGACACCCCGTGCCCCTGAGCGACCAGCTGAAGCAACTGGTCGAGCTCCACAAGGCGGCCGAACAGGCCATGAAGGGCCTCATTGTCCGGCTGTGGCCTGGAGGGGCTCTGCCTGGGAGCTACTTCGGGCTGGTGCGGCGATTGGTGGAAGCATGTCCAAGGCTCGAAGTCATCAAGCGCTCCGTCTGCATTGAGGGTGCCCGTAGGGCCCTTGCCCATGCTAAGGTGCACTGGGGCAAGCTGGATGCCGAGAAGCTTGTGAAGGACGGGCCACCGCCGGGGAAAGAGCATCGCAAGCCCGAGAATTATGTCAGATTTCGGGTTCCGGCAGACCCTTGAGGTTTGAACACTAGGGTGCGCGTGGAGATTTCGCCTTCTACCTACCTGCACCCCTCCGCCTCGCTAAGATCTAAGCTATGGAAAGAACATCACAAGAGACACAGGGTTTATACTGGTTCGGGCCACCGTTGTGGTGTAATACCCTACTCCAGTGTGTGGTGTGGTGGATTGCCTCTTGGGCTGATGATGATGAGCAATACAAGGAAGAACAGCCTCGTGAGGGTCTGTTCTTGGCTGGGGGGATGAACTGCTAGGAGGAGTTCAGTCGCCCTTCTCTCTGTGTGTGTGTGTGTGTGATGCTACTCGATCCGATCCTAGCTAGTTTCTCTCTTGGCTTCTAGATTCTCCCTTCTTTATTGCCCCTCTACCCTGGGGGTGGCTAGTCCTATTTATAGGCAAAGGCCCTGGGCCTCTTCCCAAATATTGAGCGGGACGGGCACCAACAATTGGCCATTTTGAAGGGGAACATCTGGTACACTTATCCTGACTAAAGTTGGTCCTCGCCTGCCAAAGGCTCTGGTGGTGACGCTGGCTTGGGCTCCACAATGACTTCCTCCCTGCTGTTGGACTGGTCTTGGTCTCGTTGCACCGAAATGGGTGCCTTTGCTTGATGCTCTTGCCTGCGCTTGCTCCCTTTGCACCAAAGAGGAAAGGAGGACACTGCGCGGCTGGCGCCCGCCTAGCGCCTTTGGTCGTCATGGCTTGCGTCACGGGCACCTCATGAGGTACCCCGCCTTTATCTCTCCGCCTCCTCGCGAGCCAGCCTGATGAGGCCGTGCCTAAGGAAGCTCCGTGTAGTCCGCCCCGCGAGGCTTGGCCCCTCGTGAGGGTCTTGGGTCTGTGTTGATGAAGATGGGCCGTGCTGGGCCCCCTTTTGAGCCACGCCGCAGGCCGCAGGCAGGCAAGTCTGGGGACCCCTATTCCCAGAATGCCGACAGTAGCCCCGGGGCCCAAGGCGCGCCCGGACTTGGTCGTGCAGGGAGGCGAAAGGGCAAGAGCGAAGCGCCACGGGCCCTAACAGCCTGCGGCCTTGGGCGCCACGTGGCGGTTGACTGGATGTGGGCGCCTCAGCAACCGCGCGAGTTGATAAGGGAGCGGCATCTGCCTAGGCTTTGCTTTTTTTTTTTGCTTTCTCCCGTTGCTGCTCAGATCCCCTTTCTTGCGCCTCTCCTTCCTCCCTCCAAAATTTCCAGGTCTACTCCGATCGCGTGACCTAGGAAGCCATGGCGCCTCATTAGTCCCCGGCCGGAGCTTGGTACTCGTCTGCCCTAGACTTGCCGAACGTGTCGGAGGCGAGCCTCGGCCGGTTGCGCTGGATGGCGGTAGCGCAGGGCATCGACGGGGCGAAGGTGTTCAAGGCCGGCTCCGCCACCCATGAGGGCCAAGGGAGCACCTTCTATCCGTTCTTTGTAAGCGCCATTGCTGCTGGCCTGGTGCCTCCCTTCTCCGAGTTCTTCTTCTCTGTCCTCCGCCATTATAAGCTATAGGCTCTGCATCTCACACCAACTCCGTCCTTCTCCTGGCAATCTTCGCCTATTACTGCGAGGCTCACGTAGGGGTGCAGCCCTCAGTGGCCTTGCTGCGCCACTACTTCTACCTCCGGACCTCTCCCGGTCCTGCTTCTGCGTGCGCGAGCTTCATCGCGTACGGTGGCGCCATTGCCATTTCGAACCCCGGGAAAAGGATTGAGGGCTTCAGGAGCAAGTGGGTCTTGGCAGATGCTGGGCGCATCCACCCTCGGCTGATCTTGCCCACGGAGCAACCCACGAGCTCCAGCGATTGGGGTCGAGCGGAGCTCACGGACCCCCGCGCAAAGCTGGTGTTGGAGAAGATGGACGCGGATCTGAGGCCGGCCAACATGGCGGCGGCGAAGCTGACTGGCGCGTTGCTGTTGAGGGAACTCCTGGAGCACCAGCTGGCTCCGCTTCGGCAGTACTCACTTCCGATGTGGAGGCCCCATCCGAGCCCCGCGGCCTTGGCCGACGAAGATCTGGTTGTGGTCCTCCGATCTCTGGTCGGGGGCGATGTGGCGAGGTTGGAGGGCGCTCCTACGCCCTTCCTCCGCGACGACTGGGAGCAGGTAGTGGAGTCCACGCCCGTCTTCAACGGGGACGGGCCCGTGCCCATGGAAACTCCCGGGGAATCGGTGGACGTGTCCTCCAACGACTCCAGCGAAGAGGAGGAAGGAGGGGAGCGGGAAAAAGGGCCTGACTCCGAGGCGACTGACGGAGAGTCGAGGGCTCCCCTCCCCCGGCGCAGGTCCCGCGCTCTCGGCCTCTCTCCGAGCGATGATGACGAGGATGATGACGAGCAGGGCGGCGGGAGCTTGTCCCCGATCCTGAAGAAGGACGGGACCGGGCTGATCTCCTACGGGTCTGCCCCGGCCCTAAGGCGGACCGCAGACGCGCCTTCCGCTCCTGAGCTTCCCAAGGTTGACCCTTCCAGCCGGCTTTCAGGCTTCAAATTTGGCCGGAGGCTACCTGAGCTCACTGGCGACGACCCGTAAGCGCTTGATTCTTGTCTTTATTTCTTGTTCTACTGCTGAGGCTTGACGTCCACATCTCTTGGACAGGCTGGCGCCCGCAGCAAAGAAGCCGAAGGGAGCTCCTGAGGTTCCATCCATGGCAGTGCCTCTTCCCGCGAAGGAAGGTGACCGCGACGCACGGGCTTCTCCTGCCCGGTCGTCCTCGTGAGGCCTGGCTGAGCCGGCTGGGGCGAGCTCAGCCCCCATGGCCCAAGTGACTCCCGAGGTGCCTTTGCCTGCTGCCGCCACTACAGCCGTTGGGGCACAACAGGCTCCGCCTCAGGATGCCGTGGTCGCGCTGCCGCCTTCTCCTCCTACTCCACCGACTTCTGTCTCTCCGACTCCTCCTGCCATTCTGGATCATGCTGCTGCTAAGCTGGACCGGCTGCGGCAGGATCTTCTTGGCGCCGACCCTCGCTTGGTGGCCGGGCGCTTGGAGCTGGCTTCAGGATGGATTCGCTCCGACACTTCAATTCGGACGGTGCTGGTCCAGGCCTCGACGGCTTGCGATGAGGAGAGGCAGGCCATCCTTGAGGCGAAGGCTGCTCGTGACGAAGCCTTGGGGGAGGTGGTCGACGTCCGTGGTCGCTGCAAGGCGCTGGAGGACGAGCTGCAAGGCCTGCGGGACCAGCTCGCGAAAGAGGCCCGCCTTCGCCAAGAGCAGGAACAAGGCGTGAAGGCTCGCGAGGTGGCCGTCAAGGAGAGGGAGGTCAAGCTCAGGAGGCGCCGTGACCGCCTTGGCGCGCTGGAGCAGGAGTTGGGGGCGAGGAAGGTCGAGCTGGACGATAAGGCCCAGGTTCTTGCCGAGGACCGTGTGGCCTTCGCGGAGATGGAGGCGAAGGCTCGCTCCTCGCTGAGGACGCTTTACGACAGCGGCCTGGAGCGCCCGCTGGCTGGCGCCGAGGACGGCCCTGCCAAGCTGCTTCCCTTCCTGGTTCACGCTCTTGAAGATGTCGCCCTTGGCCTTGGCCCCACGGCCGAGGCCGAGGCGCGTGTCCTGTCTTCTGCAGCGCTGACGCGGGTCCTCACCCACATCTACCTTCGCGATCCCGGAGTCGACCTCAACAGCCTGCTGGAGCCAGTAAGCGGCGAGCGTGCCACTGCCACTGCCGAGGTCGTGAAGGGTCGCACGGAGGCTCTGCTGGGGAAGTTCCGGGCCTTCAGCACCAAGCCGAAGCAAGGCGCTGCCGACCCCGCTTCTCCATGAGGCGAACCCACTCCGCGCTGCTCCACCGCCGACAAGTGACTCTGTTGTGGCTCCTATCCTGCCTTTAATTCCTGCACATGTATCATGCCTCGGGGAGGCGTTTAAACTTGCGTTTGGCATTGAGATAACAGTGTGGACTGTAATATTTGCTTTTGAATTCCTTGAAATTTAAGCTTTTCCTTCCTACTTGCTTATGTTCTACGCCGGCAGAGCCCGGCCCCGCGCATACCTCAGCCGCCGTTAGCCCCGACCGGAAACCGGGACGGGACCAAGGAGTGAGGGGCTACGTGACAAGTTAGGCTCCTGAGTCACGATGCTCAGGAGTCCCCCTTGGCGCACGAACAGCAAGTAGGGAGGTGTGATGTGGGTGGATCTACCGTTCTACGTCTGCAGAGCCCGGCCGCGCGCATACCTCAACCGCCGTTAGCCTTTCGGAACTAAGGAGTGAGGGGCTACGTGACCAGTTAGGCTCCTAAGTCGCGATGCTCAGGAGTCCCCCTTGACGCTCAAATGACCTTCGTACCTTGGCTCCGCTCGGGGAGAGACGCGCGACGAACCAGGCCCGGGGGGGGGGGGCTGGCTAGGTGGCGTGCGTCTGGGCGTGACCTAGGCGCAGCCCCCTCGCGCGGCACTCCCGAGGGGAGGCGTTACAATGAGGCTAGACACTGAGCTCTGGGCTCCCTGAGGTTGATGCGGCCCCGGGGCCGCCCTCAGTTGTTTATCACCAGCGCGGAGCATAGCGCTTCCGTATGTGTACGAGCATAGCCGCTCCTCGGCAGTGTCGTCAGCCAGCGCGGAGCATGGTGCTTCCACTGGTACGTGGGAGGGGGCTCCCCTCTAGGAGGAGCCCCCGGGGCGTGTACAGCCCCGCCCTGACATGTGGCTGGCACGGTAGGGCCTAGCGAGGTGTATCTGGGCACCCGTGAGCCAGCGCGGGACTCACGGGGCCCTACCTCTAGGCGGGTTGCGCCTGGCACTGGGCCTTATCTTGTGATGTGTCCCTGCAAATTTGGTTAGATGCCGGCACTCTACGTCCTCGGGTCCCGGCCCTCGAGCTGGTCTCAGCCGTCGCTGGTATGCCAGGTCGCGATGTCGTGGACAAGGCCAGAGGGTGAGGGCTGGAGAGCCAGTAAGAGCCCTGAGTCGCGATGCTCAGGTACCCCCCCCCTTTAACGTGCAAGTGGTCGGCATGGAGAAGAAGAGGTGCCGTGGACAGGCATCAAATAATCAAGCATGGTGGGTCGAACGCATAGCCGGAAATAAACGCAAAAGGGATACATGCCGCTGGGTCTGGCCCGAGCGACTTGGGGGATGATGCAGCCTGAGGGGCGCCCCCAACAAGGTAAGCTAACAACATGAAATAAAAGGGATACATGCCGCAAGGACGGACCCACGCGGCCTGGGAATAATGCAGCCCTGGGGGGTGCTCCCAGCTGGAAATGAAACTTGAAAGATGTCACCTGATGATGTTGATGACGAAGGAGTGTTGGCGTAGCAGACTCGGTGGGCTGCGGAAGCCGGTCCTCACGAGCCCCCAGGCCCAGGGGCCTCGGGAGGCCCCGGAGGCGTCGGTGGCTCCTCGCGGACCATCTCCATCTCCGCCAGGGCTGCGGAACGCCTGGCCTCTTGAGCCTCCATGATGCCCCTCATGAGGCGCTGGTACGTGGCAGCCGCGTTCGGCAAGCCGCAAGGCATGCGAACGTAGCTGTGGGGTGGACCTTCGTAGCGCCCCACTCGCGAGGGCCAGAGGCGCTCCAGAGAGGCAACTCGATTGAGCCCTGGTATGTCGATGCAGACGCGCAGCCCACCATCCTCGCCTGGATGGGGAGCCACAGCTGGTAGGCGGCGGCCGCCTTTCATGACTCTTGACTCCTGTAGCTCCTGAATGGCCTTGCTGATGAACTCCTGAGGGACTGGCCCTCCTTGCCTTACTCCTTCTTGAGGGAAACGTGCTTCGAAACACGCCTCCATGTGGTGCCCAAGCGCCTCCCTCGTGACCTTAGCCAGGTCGGTGGCCCTCCAGGGGAGAGCCCCCGAGCCCTGCCTGAGGAGGGCGCCGGGTGCGCTTTCCTATGCGATGGAAGGAGGTTCCCCTTGGGCAGGCGCGGGCCCTGAGGGGCCTGCCTCCTGAGGGGCCGGGCCGGACGGTGTCTTCTTCTTCTTGGGGGCGGTCTCGGGAAGCCTCCTGCTTCCACGATCCGAGTCTTCCAGTGATGCGGCCTGAAAGGCTCGTTCCAGGGAACACACCGCGTCCTCCTCTTCACAGGGCACCGTGATGACTCCGCCACTTCCTGGCATCTTGAGGACGTTGTAGCCATGGTGAGTTACGGCCATGAACTTGGCCAGCGCTGGGTACCCAAGGATGGCGTTGTACGCCAGGCAGATGTGAGCGACGTCGAAGTCGATGAGCTCGGTGCGGTAGTTGTCACGTGCCCCGAAGGTGATAGGGAGGCGGACCTGCCCAATCGGGACCGTGGAGCCGTCGGTGACTCCGGAGAAAGGCTTGGTCGGCTGAAGCTGGTTGTAGGGCACTTGGAGATTGTTGAATGTTTCCATGGACAGGACGTTGAGCCCTGCCCCGCCATCGATGAGGGTCCTGGTGACCACCACGTTGCTGATGATTGGGGAACAAAGCATCGGGAGGACTCCGGCTGTGGCCGCACACTTGAGCTGATCTGCTGAGCTGAACGTGATGGCGCACGCCGACCACCTGAGAGGGCGTGTGGCTTCGAGCTTGAGGAGGACCGCATTCACTTCGCGGGCGAACTGCTTGAAGATGCGTTGAGAGGCTGGGGCTTGAGCCCCGCCCAGGATGCAGGCGATCGCACGCGACTCCTGGAAGCCCCAGCCCCCTTATCCTGATGGCGGTCCTCGTTTCTCCTTGGCTGCGGCGGCAGCGGAGGGAGGCCTGCGTTTCCTTGCGGGCGATCCTCGCGAGGCTGATCCCTCCAGTCTCCCTCGCGAGGCGGGTCTTGCCAGCGATCCTCGCGAGGTCGATCGCGCCACCCTTGGCGCGGGCAGCGGTCTTCCTAGCATCCTGCATTCCTTCCTCCTCCTCGACCGTAGCCCCGGTCACCGTGGTTGGGGCGACGGCCGATCCTTCCTTCTCGCACGGCTCGGAGCTCTTGACATTCATTGGTGTTGTGGGTGTGGAGGTCGTGGTACACACAGTACCGACTGCCCTTGGAAGATTCGGGCTGATCTCTGCCCTGCTTGGTGTCTGGTTCTGCCGCGAGCACGGCAGCCCCCTTGCGCTTCACATCCTTGGCCTTGGGCTTCTTCTCTTCTGGGTCCGCGGCAGGCAGCTCGAGGAGGGAGAGACGCCCTTCCTCAGCCATGGCGCACTTGGTTGCCAAGTTGAACAACTCCAAGGAAGTGCATAGGTCTTCATGCATCGCCAGCTCCTCCTTCATCTTGACATCGCGCACGCCGTCGGAGAAGGCTGAGATGATGGCCTCCTCGGTCACCTTGGGAATCTTGAGGCGTGCGTTGTTGAAGCGCTGGATGTATTTCTGCAGGGTCTCTCCGGGTTGTTGCTTGATGTGGCGCATGTCGCTCACGACGGGTGGCCGGTCGCGAGTACCTTGGAAGTTGGCGATGAATCGGGTGCGCATCTCGTCCCAGGAGGAGATCGTGCCTGGAGCCAGGTTCAGGAGCCAGGTGCGGGCCTCGTCCTTGAGCGCCATGGGAAACCAGTTCGCCATGACCTTCTCGTCTCCGTTGGCAGCTTCAATGCCCAGCTCATCGAGCTGGAGGAACTCCACAGGGTCGGCCGTGCCGTCGTAACGAGGAGGCAGGTCTGGCTTGAACTTGTCGGGCCACGCGATGCTGCGTAGCTCGGTGGTGAAGGTACGGCAGCCTGCTATGGCCACGGGAGGCCTTGGGTGGCGGAGAGCTTGGTCTTGCATGTCCCCACGCGCTGCAGCTGGGAGCAGCGCGGGGTCTTGACGTGCGGGAGCAGGAGCATGGTCGCGACATGCTGGAGCAGGGAGTGCCCGGGTAGCTTCTTGCGGGCGAGGGACTTCTTGGCAGCTCTGCTCTTGCCGCGCTGGCACCTGACGGAGCGGGTTCCACCTAGGGGCCACGCGCCTTGGAGTCATGGCGCCTTCTTGAGGAGGAGGCGGCTGGGGCGCCCCCGGAGCTTCATTGCCCACGCGGGGCGGGGTGCGGTGCTGCGGAACGGACGGCGCAGGAGAGCCCCCTGTGGCACGGACGAGCTCGACGACGCGGTCAAGCCATTCTTTGTAGACGTCGTCGACGGGACGGTAGCGCAGGAGCTCGTTTGCCGCGATGAGCGCAGCTCGAGCCTCCATGGGTGCGCGGAGCGCGCGGGATGAAGAACCAGCTGGGGTGAGCGAGGGAGTAGCGGTGCGGCCGTCTTGCCGCACGGACGGATGCTGAGACGACGCTGCTGCTCGTTC
This sequence comes from Triticum aestivum, assembly GCF_018294505.1. Classification (NCBI taxonomy): domain Eukaryota; kingdom Viridiplantae; phylum Streptophyta; class Magnoliopsida; order Poales; family Poaceae; genus Triticum; species Triticum aestivum. Next base: position 270,547,742 of record NC_057794.1, read on the forward strand.
TCCGCCGGGCCGGTGGCCGCGTTGACGGCAGGTGACGGGGAACGGCGAGGACGCCCGCCGACAGGAGCCGTCCGGGCGACGCGGGAAGCGAGAGCGGCCCGGCGCTCGGCGCGGGCCTGACGAACGTCAGACGTGGACGCGATGGTCGGAGGAGAACGGGGTGGTGGAAGACGAATTCCGGCGCACCCCTACCTGGCGCGCCAAATGTCGGATTTCGGGTTCCGGCAGACCCTTGAGGTTCAAACAGTGGGGTGCGCGCGGAGATTTCGCCTTCTACCTACCTGCACCCCTCCGCCTCGCTAAGATCTAAGCTATGGAAAGAACAGCACAAGAGACACAGGGTTTATACTGGTTCGGGCCACCGTTGTGGTGTAATACCCTACTCCAGTGTGTGGTGTGGTGGATTGCCTCTTGGGCTGATGATGATGAGCAATACAAGGAAGAACAGCCTCGCGAGGGTCTGTTCTTGGCTGGGGGGATGAACTGCTAGGAGGAGTTCAGTCGCCCTTCTCTCTCTCTCTATGTGTGTGTGTGTGATGCTACTCGATCCGATCCTAGTTAGTTTCTCTCTTGGCTTCTAGATTCTCCCTTCTTTATTGCCCCTCTACCCTGGGGGTGGCTAGTCCTATTTATAGGCAAAGGCCCTGGGCCTCTTCCCAAATATTGAGCGGGAAGGGCACCAACAATTGGCCATTTTGAAGGGGAACATCTGGTACACGTATCCTGACTAAAGTTGGTCCTCGCCTGCCAAAGGCTCTAGTGGTGACGCTAGCTTGGGCTCCACAATGACTTCCTCCCTGCCGTTGGACTGGTCTTGGTCTCGTTGCACCGAAACAGGTGCCTTTGCTTGATGCTCTCGCCTGCGCTTGCTCCCTTTGCACCAAAGAGGAAAGGAGGACACTACGCGGCTGGCGCCCGCCTGGCGCCTTTGGTCGTCATGGCTTGCATCACGGGCACCTCGTGAGGTACCCCGCCTTGATCTCTCCGCCTCCTCGCGAGCCAGCCTGATGAGGTCGTGCCTCAGGAAGCTCCGTGTCGTCCGCCCCGTGAGGCTTGGACCCTCGCGAGGGTCTTGGGTCTGTGTTGATGAAGATGGGCCGTGCTGGGCCCCCTTTTGAGCCACGCCGCAGGCCACAGGCAGGCAAGTCTGGGGACCCCTATTCCCAGAACGCCGACAAATTACTATAAGGATGTTCTGAAGGGTGCCTTCCTTGTGGCGGATGAATGTTCTAGGGATGTAATTTTTGAGTGAAACTTGCTCGTTTTGTCCTGTGCACTGAAAACTTGTTTATATGCGCTAAGCAATGCTGTTGGAATTTAAAATATTACCTTCTGTGCGGCTGTTTATCAATTCTGAGTGATGGCGAGTCGTCGGCTTCTGCCCCCGTGCTGCTAGTGCTGGGGTGTTCAGGGATAAACCTGAGCGCTCTTTTTCCCATGTTTGGGTCCTTCGAGGGAGGCGCTCAGCCCAACGAACAAGGCAATCGGACTATAACGCGTGAACACTCTCACTTAGCTATAGAATTCTATAATTTTAAATTTCGGCGAAGCCCCTGGTATTCGGAAGACCGAGTTCGGGGCGCTATCCACGCCTTGGCCGGACAGAGCCGGCTCCTCGCCCTAAGCGGCATAAGTCTTTAGGGACTCTAAAAAACCTCTCGAACAGCGACCAACTCTTGCTTCATCAGTCAGTTTTAGATTTCTCCACTGAGGTGCTCGACCCAGCTCAACTGGGGCACAATCGTAGTGGTTCTCCTAGTGCTACCTTAGCCAATATAGCAGAACGTAAGGCACCAAAATATAGGAGCCGGGCAAACCCAACTATTGACCCAAGACATGATTCAGAGCTGATGCATATAATGCTATAAGTTCGGGGTGCCGCACTTGTTAAAGTGTTCAGAATTCTCACACCATATTGAGGGGTACTAAAGCCCCTGGCGTATTTTGGCCGTACCAATGTGTACGGGTGCAACATGTCGTTAAGGAACATATATATATAAAGGTAATGCAAAAATAGACGAAAGCTATGCATTGTTTATTAAAAAGGGGTGTGATCAAGGAAGAACGATACAAGTAATGCGATAAGTGGAAGGTTGGACTAGTTAACATGTCCGCTCCAGGGGCAAGCTGCGGAATAGTATGCGGAACGGGAATACTGCTCGTGATAGAGACCACCTGGGAGTTCCGTAATGCGGCATGGCTTGTCTGCTTCCCTGGTTCCTAAATCATTTGTGCGGCAATTGAACTGCCGAACAGGCCCTCCGGAGGATGAAGTCATGAAAGTAAGAGAAAATTAAAAAATCAGCAGCCCCTGGTACGGTTTAAGCCGTGTTTTGGGCGTGCCGTGATGGTGCCCCTCCCCCTGTGCCCATGGTATCTCTAGAGCGTAGTTATGTACGCGAAGTACTGGCGTCGCCTTTTTGCGAGGGTTGGGGGTTGGGGCCGCATTGCTACGCCTGCTCGGATCATGCCAGGCGGTCTTGTTGTAGGTTACTCCGGGCGCGCTTGGCGGTGTCCTGTCGTTTAGTGGTCGGACTGGAGAACTGCCTTGAGAGGCTGTTTTGTACTTCCGCTGCAAGGGCCGCCGTGTGCTCCTCCATTCAGAGGGAGCGTTCGGTGTTTCCATTGACCGTAATTACTCCTCGAGGGCCTGGCATCTTGAGCTTAAGGTATGCGTAATGCGGTACCGCATTGAACTTAGCGAATGCAGTTCGCCCGAGCAGTGCGTGATAACCACTGCGAAACGGGACTATGTCGAAGATTAACTCCTCGCTTCGGAAATTATCCAGAGATCCGAAGACCACTTCAAGTGTGACTGAGCCTGTATAGTTGGCCTCTACACCTGGTATTACGCCTTTAAAGGTCGTTTTGGTGGGCTTAATCCTCGAGGGATCTATGCCCATTTTCCGCACTGTATCCTGGTAAAGCAGGTTCAGGCTGCTGCCGCCGTCCATAAGGACTCTAGTGAGATGAAATCCGTCAATAATTGGGTCTAGAACCAATGCGGCGAATCCTCCATGACGGATGCTAGTGGGATGGTCCCTTCAATCAAAGGTGATCGGGCAAGAGGACCATGGGTTGAACTTTGGGGCGACTAGCTCTACCGCGTATACATCCCTCAACGCGCGCTTCCGCTCCCTTTTGGGGACGTGGGTTGCGTATATCATGTTCACCGTCCGCACTTGTGGGGGAAAACCCTTCTGTCCACTGTTGTTCGGCGGCCGGGGCTCCTCGTCGCCATCGCTATGCAGCCCCTTCTCTTCATTTTCGGCGTTTAACTTGCCTACCTGCTTGAACACCCAACAATCCCTATTGGTGTGATTGGCTGGCTTTTCGAGGGTGCCATGTATCTGGCACGAGCGGTCGAGTATTCGGTCCAAACTGGACGAGCCCCTAGGATTCCTTTTGAATGGCTTTTTCCGCTGACCGGATTTAGAGCCTCTGAATCCGGCATTAACTGCCGTATCCTCAGCATTGTCGTCGTTAATGCGGCGCTTCTGCTTGTTGCGACGCGACCTGCCACTACTCTCCCTGGTGTCCGAATTACCAGGGTTCTTGGTCATATTGTTGCTACGAGCAAGCCAGCTGTCTTCTCCCGCGCAAAAGTGGGTCATGAGTGTCGTGAGTGCTGCCATAGATTTCGGCTTTTCCTGTCCAAGGTGCCGGGCCAGCCACTCATCACGGATATTGTGCTTGAAGGCTGCTAGGGCCTCAGCGTCCGGACAGTCGACTATTTGACTTTTCTTTGTTATGAACCGTGTCCAGAATTGCCTGGCCGATTCCTCTGGCTGCTGAATTACGTGACTTAGGTCATCGGTGTCTGGGGGTCGCACATAAGTGCCCTGGAAATTGTCGAGGAATGCGGCTTCCAAGTCCTCCCAACGACTGATTGATCTTGTTGGCAAGCTGTTAAGCCAATGCCGAGCTGGTCCTTTAAGCTTGAGTGGGAGGTATTTGATGGCGTGTAGGTCATCACCGCGGGCCATGTGGATATGAAGGAGATAGTCCTCGATCCATACCGCAGGATCTGTTGTGCCATCGTATGATTCGATGTTCACGGGTTTGAAACCCTCGGGGATTTGATGATCCATTACTTCATCTGTGAAGCATAGTGGGTGTGCGGCGCCTCTGTATTGGGCTATATCACGACGTAGCTCAAACGAGCTTTGTCTACCTCTCTGTCTGCCGCTCTCTCATGAGGGCTGGTTTCTCCATCCTCCTGTGCAAAATCTTGCTGGAGGGGGTTTTCTTTGGCGCTTTCCGGAGTATTATTATCTCCCGTGCTGGAATCACCATATTTGTTTTGGCGGGATTTTGAGCGGCGCCGCTGACGCCGGCGCTTAGGCTGTTTCTTGGAGGGTTCATCCTCCGTTGTTCCATCGCCATCTCCCTCTTTTGGGGTGTCCACCATGTATATGTCATACGACGAGCTGGCTTTCCAGGGCCTAGTAGGCGCTGGATCTTCATCATCTCCTTCATCGGCGTCCATACCGTCGATGTCTTCGGAGTCGAAGTCGAGCATGTCGGTTAAGTCGTCGACAGTGGCTACAAAGTGGGTGGTGGGTGGGATTTGAATTTCTTCATCGTCCGTACCCCAACCTTGCTGACCGTAGTCCGGCCAGGGCTCTCCTGATGAAGAGAGAGACTTCAGTGACTTCAGGATATCGCCGAAAGGCGAGTGCTGAAAGATGTCCGCGGCAGTGAACTCCATGATCGGCGCCCAACCGGATTCGATCGTCAGGGGCGCGGAGGGTTCAGAGTCCGGAGAGGAGTCCATCTCCTTGGAGTCACGAGTCTCGCAGAGTACGGGGCTGGTGCTTGGCTCAATCGCCGTTGGGGTCACAGCCCCCGAGGTGGCGTCCAACCGCCCATCCTCGATCGGCGCAGTTGGCTCCGAATTAAGGGTCGAAGCTGATGCGGGTGCGGCCTCCAGGGCACTATTCGGCGACAGAGCTAGATCATGCTCGTCGGGACAGTGCGGCGCACTCGGCAGTGACTCGAATCCGTCGAGGATCAAGTCCCCGCGGATGTCAGCCATGTAGTTTAAACTTCCAAATCTGACCTGATGGCCAGTGGCGTAGCTTTCGATCTGCTCCAGATGGCCAAGTGAATTGGCCCGCAGTGCGAAGCCGCCGAAGACGAAGATCTGTCCGGGGAGGAAGGTCTCACCCTGGACTGCATCGCTATTGATGATCATAGGAGCCATCGAGCCTGACAGCGATGACACAGAGAAACTCTCAATGAAAGCACCAATGTCTGTGTCAAAACCGGCGGATCTCGGGTAGGGGGTCCCGAACTATGCGTCTAGGCCAGATGGTAACAGGAGGCAAGGGACACGAAGTTTTACCCAGGTTCGGGCCCTCTCGATGGAGGTAAAACCCTACGTCCCGCTTGATTAATATTGATTATATGGGTAGTACAAGAGTAGATCTACCACGAGATCGAGGAGGCTAAACCCTAGAAGCTAGCCTATGGTATGATTGTTGATGTGTATGTTGTCCTACGGACTAAAACCCTCTGGTTTATATAGACACCGGAGAGGGTTAGGGTTACACAAAGTCGGTTACAATGGTAGGAGATCTACATATCCGTATCGCCAAGCTTGCCTTCCACGCCAAGGAAAGTCCCTTCCGGACACGGGACGGAGTCTTCAATCTTGTATCTTCATAGTCCAGGAGTCCGGCTGAAGGTATAGTCCGGCCATCCAGACACCCCCTAATCCAGGATTCCCTCAGGACCCAAGTGGCGGCGGCCTCCCGTGTTCTACTTCTCCTCGATGATGGCATCGGATATGGAGAAGCTGGCTATCGACTCGTCGCTCTCCACGCACCCGGCTTCTGTCTCTGCCTGCATGGCGCTGCCGCGGGCACGGGAGGCGCGCCCACAGACACTGGTGGTGTGGTACGCCATGGCAGCGATGACGCCCGTACCGGTGTGCTTGCCGCCGTGCCGGCGTGAAGCAACTCGCCACTCCTCATCGAGCTGAACTGGAGCAGTGAGTTGCTGAACAACGTGCCTGCATGGGATGGAAACTGGCTCCGTCGGGCCAAGCGAGGTTGGTGAAGCACCGAGCGGCCTCGCCCGTATTCGGAGGGCTCGGCGGGCCACCCAGCCGGGTAATATGTCGGAGAACGGCTCCTTGGAAGCCATCAGAAGAGTGGAGAAAATGGTGAAGGAGGAGATGGGGGAGCGGCGGAGGGGTACGATTCTTGCCCGCTGTCTGTCTGGCCTCGTGTAAATAGAGGGCGGATGGTAGGAGCTTGGCCGGCGTCTGGCCTCGTTTAAACTGAGGGCGGATGGGAGGAGCTCGGCCGGTGTTGCGTTTAATTCCGGACCGCTCATGAACGGACGTGTGGCTGGAGTAGGTTTCTTGGTTTGCATGCAGGTTTAATGGAGGCAAGGAGGCGTGTTCAGCCGGGCGTGCAGCGGGCGGCGTAGTACTATTTGATTTGACAGCGGGCGGCGCAGTTCCGATATGGCTTTAATGCAGACGAGGGAGGGAGTAGCGGTTCACGAAATGTTGAACGGCCAATGCATCCTCCTTCAATTAATGCATGAGGGAAGTAATGGGAGGAGGACCGGGAAAAGAGGCTGCACGATGTGAATGCAACGCAGTTTGCCCTCATATAAAGGCGCCCCTCCATTCCAATGCATCTACCACATCGTACGCACCTAAGCATTTGCCTAAGCACCTACACTACGCGCAAAAGTCCTTGCTCCAGACCCATGGCGGCGATGCGCGCGAGCAGCCAGCGGCTGTGCCAGATGGTCCACGACGCGGGCCTGCGGCATGGCGCCGAGGATTGTCTCCAGACGGTGTTGTCGACTGGCTGGTGGATGGCCGCCGTCGACGCCAACTACGACTCTCGGTTGGACCAGATGATCATTGCCACCACCAACAAGTTCACCGTCCTCAAGAAGCTCGTGAACGACATCGCCGTACTCCTCCAGCCCCCGTGCCCGAGCTCCTCATTGCTTGCCACCCTAATCAGCCTCCATGGCCGAAACCTCTTTCAAGCACCGGTGGCCCTGTGACTGCCCGCCGACGCCACAAAGAATGTCCACCTAGAGGTCGCACTCGTCGCGAGGCGCCTCGCCCTGCAAGAATTCGTCGACCTACACATCCACGTGTACGAGCAAATCATGTACATAGGTATCTACAGGGCCAGTGAGGATGCTACGACGTTGGCCTTCCTCAACCGGCTGGAAGCCTTGGATGCCTTTGCTGAGAAGCACCTTGACCTCGCCACAAAAGCCGCCGCTCCTTAGCCGCCGGTCAATGGCCCGGCGCACTAAGTTGAGGAGGAGGAGGTCGTACGTTGATGGATGCATCTTTCTTCTTGCCTTCTGTAACCACCACTGCGATCGCATCATCATCGTGGCCTTAATTCTTATTGTGTTGTTGCATTCTCGTTCCAGTCAATACCGACATGTGCGATCCCTTTGCTTAATTATATGCATCACTGTAACTAGTACTCCACTCGTCAATTTATAAGTTGTGCTTACCTTTTGCATCAACTTCATGCAACGCGCGGGCATCTTGCTAGAAACACTAGAACATGTCGGATTGCGTGTGACCAAACCGACGATGCGCCAACCTAGCTACTACGTACCCCGCTTATCTGGCGGAAATGGCCCCGCCCTAGTGTTTCCAATCGTTATTTCTATCTATCGATCATGCCAAGGAGCAGAACCAAAATGTTACAATTTATACATGTTTCACTACTCCTACTCCTATAAAAGACTCAGTTGGTGATGGTGGTGTGTCTGCAATCCGTCATTTCTGACCATTAGATCTGCATCTAACGGTTGTGAGGTAAGTTGTGGCATTTTTGCAACAATAGCCCACTTCTCTGCTCGAATTTGCAGAAAACCCCTTATTATCTTGAAAGCAACCACATCCCTCCCTCACCTCATCAAAACAGCCTGAGAAATATATTTTGAGTGAAAAGTACTCCCTCCGTTCCTAAATATTTGTCTTCCTAGAGATTTCAATAAGTGACTACATACGAAGCAAAATGAGTGAATCTACACTTCAAAATATGTCTATATAATCCGTATGTGATAGTCCATTTGAGATCTCTAAAAAGACAAATATTTAGGAATGGAGGGAGTAATATATTAGGAGTGTATCAAAACAAGAGTGATTTCTTTCAAGTTTGTGAACAAGTACTACTATTCTACTACTTTGGATCCGTCGCAACGCACGGGCACATTGCTAGTAAAAGGAAAAGGCCTGCCACGTTCGCATCGCACTCCCCCCACACACGCCCGGGAATTGGGAGTACTCCATGGCCCGTCCAGCATGACACATAGCTTAGGGAAGGCGTGTTGCCTAGCATTTTCACTTTCATGTGGGACCGTCATTGAGCAAACCGAGTATTGGCAAACCGCACCCCGCCCGCCGCCGGGTTGGAAAACAGAAACGTGGGGAAGATCTAGTTGTAGCACGGAAGCCAAGAAATTTGTTGTCAGATGGGGCTCGTTGATAGAGTAGGAGCATTCCGTACTACTCTACTCCTACTAGTACCAAGTTTGTACTATACAACTAGTACTACCACTATACAACTAGTAGGTACGTGCACGGCACAGCATCGTAGGAACAAAAAATGGGAAGATCTTGTTTTGGGTGATTTATCTTTTTTTCAGTCAACGTAGTATGAATAATATGATGTGGGGGGCACCCATGAAGCTTATGTGGCTTGGTTGCATGGCTACGAAAGGTTAGAGAAAATTAAATAGATAATGTGTTTAGAGTGCCCTCCACTAAGTAGATATACTTTGGATGCATTGCAATGGGCTGGCACATCTATATCTATACCCCCTATATAGTGTGTGAATAACTTTGAAAGTTGGTCATTGGATGAAACCAATCTGACTGTACAAAGATGGAAAATCCGAGCACTACTGGCCGTTGGATATCATCTACATTCCATGTGTCTTGGGTGCTAGCCCTACCCCTCTATTTATATGTTGAGCCTTGGGGTCGAAACTTGGAGTAAAAGCCTCCACAAAATCGGTTTCACCCAAAAGGCAAGAGTCCTTCTCGGACTCCAGGGCCAGACGCCAGGGTTCCCGGCGTTTGGACCCAGACGCCAGGGTTCCCGGCGTCTGGACCCAGACGCCAGGGACCCTAGCGTCTGGCCCCTGGACTCCGCAAAACTTCCTTTCGCGCTTTCCAAAAACCTTGTGGGCTTTCCTCTTTGTCCTAAATAAAGTGTTCTCGTACCCAAACATTTCGGGAAACATCTGGAACCCCTTCCGGTGAATTATGGAACCCTTCCGGAGACCAAACACTATTATCCCATATATCACACTTTATCTCCGGACCATTCCGGAGTTCCTCGTCATGTCTGTGATCTTATCCGGAACTCCGAACAACATTCGGTTACCAACATACATAACTCATAAATACTATATCGTCAACGAACGTTAAGCGTGCGGACCCTACGGGTTCGAGAACTATGTAGACATGACTGAGACACTTCTCTGGTCAATAACCAATAGCAGAACCTGGATGCCCATATTGGCTCCTACATATTCTACGAAGTTCTTTATCGGTCGAACCGCATAACAATATACGTTGTTCCCTTTGTCATCGGTATGTTACTTGCCCGAGATTCGATCATCGGTATCTCAATACCTAGTTCAATCTCGTTACCGGCAAGTCTGTTTAATCGTTCTGTAATGCACCATCCCGCAACTAACTCATTAGTTACATTGCTTGCAAGGCTTATAGTGATGTGCATTACCGAGAGGGCCTAGAGATACCTCTCCGACAATCGGAGTGACAAATCCTAATCTCGATCTATGCCAACTCAAGAAGTACCATCGAAGACACCTGTAGAGCACCTTTATAATCATCCAGTTACGTTGTGACGTTTGGTAGCACACAAAGTGTTCCTCTGGTAATCGGGAGTTGCATAATCTCATAGTCATAGGAACATGTATAAGTCATGAAGAAAGCAATAGCAGTAAACTAAAATGATCAAGTGCTAAGCTAACAGAATGGGCCAAGTCAATCACATCATTCTCCTAATGATGTGATCCCATTTATCAAGTGACAACTCATGTCTATGGTTAGGAAACATAACCATCTTTGATTAACGAGCTAGTCAAGTAGAGGCATACTAGTGACACTCCGTTTGTCTATGTATTCACACATGTATTATGTTTCCAGTTAATACAATTCTAGCATGAATAATAAACATTTATCATGAAACAAGGAAATAATAATAACTTTATTATTGCCTCTAGGGCATATTTCCTTCAGTCTCCCACTTGCACTAGAGTCAATAATCTAGTTCACATCTTTATGTGATTAGTTCACATCTCCATGTGATTAATACCCAAAGGGTTTACTAGAGTCAATAATCTAGTTCACATCTTTATGTGATTAGCTCTCATCTCCATGTGACTAATACCCAAAGGATTTACTAGAGTCAATAATCTAGTCCACATCGCTATGTGATTAACACCCAAAGAGTTATCATGTTTTGCTTATGAGATAAGTTTAGTCTACGGGTCTGCAACATTCAGATCCGTATGTATTTCGCAACTATGTCTACAATGCTCTGCATGGAGCTACTCTAGTTAATTGCTCCCACTTTCAATATGTATCCATATCGAGACTTAGAGTCATCTAGATCGATGTAAAAAGCTTGCATCGATGTAACTCTTTACGACGAACTCTTTTATCACCTCCATAACCGAGAAATATTTCCTTAGTCCTCTAAGGATAATTTTGACCGTTGTCCAGTGATCTACTCCTAGATCACTATTGTACTCCCTTGCCAAAAAAATGCTAAGGTATACAATAGGACTGGTAAACAACATAGCATACTTTATAGAACCTATAACTGAGGCATAGGGAATGACTTTTCATTCTCTTTCTATTTTCTGTCGTGGTCGGGTTTTGAGTCTCTACTCAACTTCACACCTTGCAACACATGGAAGAACTCCTTCTTTGACTATTCCATTTTGAACTACTTCAAAATCTTGTCAAGGTATGTACTGATTGAAAAAACTTATCAAGCGTCTTGATCTATCTCTATAGATCTTGATGCTCAATATGTAAGTAGCTTCATCGAGGACTTTCTTTGAAAAACTCTTTTCAAACACTCCTTTATGCTTTCCAGAAAATTCTACATTATTTCCGATCAACAATATGTCATTCACATATACTTATCAAAAATGTTGTAGTGATCCCACTCACTTTCTTCTAAATACAGGCTTGATCACAAGTCTGGATAAAACCATACGCTTTGATCACTTTATCAAAGCATATATTCCAACTCTGAGATGCTTGCACCAGTCCATAGATGGATCGCTGGAGCTTGCTCACTTTGTTAGCACCTTTAGGATCGACAAAACCTTCTGGTTGCATCATATACAACTCTTCTTTTAAGAAATCCATGAAGGAATGCAGTTTTGACATCCATTTGCCAGATTTCATAAAATGCGGCAACTGCTAACATGATTCGCATAGACTTTTAAGCATCGATACGAGTGAGAAAATCTCATCGTAGTCAACACCTTGAACTTGTCGAAAACATTTTGCAACAATTCGAGCTTTCTAGATAGTAACACTACTATCAGCGTTCGTCTTCCTCTTGAAGATCCATTTATTCTTAATGACTCACCGATCATCGGGCAAGTCAATCAAAGTCCATACTTTGTTCTCATACATGGATCCCATCTCAGATTTCATGGCCTCAAGCCATTTCACAGAATCTGGGCTCATCATCGCTTCCTCATAGTTCGTAGGTTCGTCATGGTCTAGTAACATGACTTCCAGAAAGGATTATCGTACCACTCTGGTGCGGAACATACTCGGGTTCTCCTATGAGGTTCGGTAGTAACTTGATCTGAAGTTTCATGATCATCATCATTAGCTTCCTCACTAATTGGTGTAGAGATCACTAGAACTGATTTCTATGATGAACTACTTTCCAATTCGGGAGAAGGTACAATTACCTCATCAAGTTCTACATTCCTCCCACTCACTTCTTTCGAGAGAAACTCCTTCTCTAGAAAGGATCCACTTTTAGCAACAAAGATCTTGCCTTTGGATCTGTGATAGAAGGTGTACCCAACAGTTTCCTTTGGGTATTCTATGAAGACACATTTGTCCAATTTGGGTTCGAGCTTATCAGGTTGAAACTTTTTTACATAAGCATCATAGCCCCAAACTTTAAGAAACGACAGCTTAGGTTTCTAGCCAAACCACAGTTCATATGGTGTCGTCTCAACTGATTTAGATGGTGCCCTATTTAACATGAATGCAGCTGTCTCTAATGCATAACCCCAACATGATAGTGATAAATCGGTAAGAGACATCATAGATCTCACCATATCTAATAAAGTAAGGTTATGACGTTCGGACACACCATTACGCTGTGGTGTTCCAGGTGGCGTGAGTTGTGAAACTATTCTGCATTGTTTCAAATGAAGACCAAACTCGTAACTCAAATAGTCTCCTCCACGAAGATCGTAGAAATTTTATTATCTTGTTATGATGATTTTCCACTTCACTCTGAAATTATTTGAACTTTTCAAATGTTTCAGATTTATGTTTCATCAAGAAGATATACCCATATCTTACTCAAATCATCTGTGAAGGTCAGAAAATAACGATACCTGCCGCGAGCCTCAACACTCATCGGACTGCATACATCAGTATGTATTATTTCCAACAAGTATGTTTCTCACTCCATTGTTTCGGAGAACGGAGTCTTAGTCATCTTGCCCATGAGGCATGGTTCGCAAGCATCAACTGGTTCATAATCAAGTGATTCCAAAAGTCCATCGGCATGGATTTTCTTCATGCGCTTTCCACCAATATGACCTAAACGGGAGTGCCACAAATAAGTCACACTATCATTATTAACTTTGCATCTTTTGGCTTCAATATTATGAATATGTGTATCACTACGATCGAGATTCAATAAACCATTCACCTTGGGTGTATGACCATTGAAGGTTTTATTCATGTAACAATTATTCTCTGACTTTAAATGAATAACCGTATTGCAATAAACATGATCAAATCATATTCATGCTCAACGCAAACACCAAATAACACTTATTTAGGTTCAACACTAATCCCGAAAGTATAGGGAGTGTGCGATGATGATCATATCAATCCTGGAACCACTTCCAACACACATCGTCACTTCACCTTTAACTAGTCTCTATTCATCCTGCAACTCCCGTTTCGAGTTACTAATCTTAGCAACTGAACTAGTATCAAATACTGAGGGGTTGCTATAAACACTAGTAAAGTACACATCAATAACATGTATATCAAATATACCTTTGTTCACTTTGCCGTCCTTCTTATCCGCCAAATACTTGGGGCAGTTCTACTTCCAGTGACCAGTCCCTTTGCAGTAGAAGCACTTAGTCTCAGGCTTAGGTCTAGACTTGGGCTTCTTCACTTGAGCAGCAATTGGCTTGCTATTCTTCTTGAAGCTCCCCTTCTTCCCTTTGCCCTTTTCTTGAAACTAGTGGTTTTGTCAACCATCAACACTTGATGCTTTTCTTGATTTCTACCTTCGTCGGTTTCAGCATCACAAAGAGCTTTGGAATTGTTTCCGTTATCCCTTGCATATTATAGTTCATCACGAAGTTCCAGTAACTTGGTGATAGTGACTAGAGAACTCTATCAATCACTATCTTATCTGGAAGATTAACTCCCACATGATTCAAGTGATTGTAGTAATCTGACACTCTGAGCACATGCTCACTAGCTGAGCTATTCTCCTCCATCTTGTAGGCAAAGTGCTTGTCAAAGGTCTCATACCTTTCGACATGGGCATGAGTCTAAAATACTAATTTCAACTCTTGGAACATCTTATATGCTCCGTGGCGTTCAAAACGTCTTTGAAGCCCCGATTCTAAGCCGTAAAGCATGGTGGACAAAACTATCAAGTAGTCATCATATCGAGCTCGCCAACCATTCATAACATCTTCATCTGCTCCTGCAATCGGTCTGTCACCTAGCGGTGCATCAAGGACATAATTCTTCTGTGCAACAATGAGGATAATCCTCAGATCACGGATCCAATCCGCATCACTGCTACTAACATCTTTCAACTTAGTTTCTCTCTAGGAACATATAAAAATAAACGGGGAGATACATCGCGAGCTATTGATCTACAACATAGTTATGCAAATACTATCAGGACTAAGTTCATGATAAATTAAAGTTCAATTAATCATTTTACTTAAGAACTCCCACTTAGATAGGCATCCCTCGAATCATCTAAGTGATCACGTGATCCAAATCAACTAAACCATGTCCGATCATCACATGAGATGGAGTAGTTTTCAATGGTGAACATCACTATGTTGATCATATCTACTATATGATTCACGCTCGACCTTTCGGTATCTAGTGTTCCAAGGCTATATCTACATATGCTAGGCTCGTCAAGTTTAACCCGAGTATTCTGCATGTGTAAAATTGTCTTACACCCGTTGTAGTTGAACGTTGAGCTTATCACACCTGATCATCACGTGGTTTCTTGGCACGACGAACTTTGGCAACGGTGCATACTCAGGGAGAACACTATTACCTTGAAATTTAGTGAGAGATCATCTTATAATGCTACCGTCAAACAAAGCAAAACAAGACCCATAAAGGATAAACATCACATGCAATCAATATAAGTGATATGATATGGCCATCATCATCTTGTGCCTTTGATCTCCATCTCCAAAGCACAGTCATGATCACCATCGTCACCGGCGCGACACCTTGATCTCCATCGTAGCATCATTGTCGTCTCGCCATCTATTGCTTCTACGACTATCGCTACCGCTTAATGATAAAGTAAAGCAATTACAGGGCGATTGCATTGCATACAATAAAGTGACAACCATATGGCCCCTGCCAGTTGCCGATAACTCCGTTACAAAACATGATCATCTCATACAATAAATATAGCATCATGTTTTGACCATATCACATCACAACATGCCCTGAAAAAACAAGTTAGACGTCCTATACTTTGTTGTTGCAAGTTTTACGTGGCTGCTACGGGCTAAGCAAGAACCGTTCTTACCTACGCATCAAAACCACAACGATAGTTCGTCAAGTTAGTGTTGTTTTAACCTTCT
The DNA here is from genome assembly GCF_018294505.1 of Triticum aestivum. NCBI lineage: Eukaryota > Viridiplantae > Streptophyta > Magnoliopsida > Poales > Poaceae > Triticum > Triticum aestivum. The sequence continues at coordinate 270,562,865 of NC_057794.1, forward strand.
CAAGGACCGGGCGTAGCCACACTTGGTTCAACTAAAGTTGGAGAAACTGACACCCGCCAGCCACATGTGTGCAAAGCACGTCGGTAGAACCAATCTCGCGTAAGCGTATGCGTAATGTCAGTCTGGGCCGCTTCATCCAACAATACCGCCGAACCAAAGTATGACATGCTGGTATGCAGTATGACTTGTATTGCCCACAACTCACTTGTGTTCTACTCATGCATATAACATCTACGCATAAACCTGGCTCTGATACCACTGTTGGGGGACGTAGTAATTTCAAAAAAATCCTACGCACATGCAAGATCATGGTGATGCATAGCAATGAGAGGGGAGAGTATGTCTACGTACCCTCGTAGACCGAAAGCGGAAGCGTTTATCAACGTGGTTGATGTAGTCGTACACCTTCGCGATCCGCCCGATAAAGTACCAAACATACGGCACCTCGCGTTCTGCACACATTCAGCTCGATGACGTCCTAGCCTTCTTGATCCAGCAAGAGGGGCGAAGTAGTAGATGAGTTCCGGCAGCACGACGGCGTGGTGACGGTGTTGGTAAAGAACAATCTCCGTAGGGCTTCGCCTAAGCACTACGAAACCTATTATGGAGGATAAACTAGAGGGGACGGGGTTGCCGGCACAGGGCTTGGTGTTTCTTGATGTGTGTGTTGGGTGCTAGCCCTACCCCACTATTTATATGTTGAGCCCTAGGGTCAAAACTTGGAGTAAAAGCCTCCACAAAGTTCACCCGAAAGGCAAGAGTCCTTCTCGGAGTCCAGGGCCAGACGCCAGGGTTCCTGGCGTCTGGACCCAGACGCCAGGGACCCTGATGTTTGGCCCCTGGACTCCGCAAAACTTCCTTTTGCGCATTCCAAAAACCTTGTGGGCTTTCCCCTTTGGCCCAAATAAAGTGTTCTCGTACCCAAAAATTTCGGGAAACATCCGGAACCCCTTCCCGTGAATTCCGGAACCCTTCCAGAGACCAAACACTATTATCCCATATATCAAACTTTATCTCCGGACCATTCCGGAGTTCCTCATCATGTCTGTGATCTTATCCGAAACTCCGAACAACATTCGATTACTAACATACATAACTCATAAATACTATATCGTCAATGAACGTTAAGCGTGCGGACCCTACGGGTTCAAGAACTATGTAGATATGACCGAGACACTTCCCTGTTCAATAACCAATAGCAGAACCTGGATGCCCATATTGGCTCCTACATATTCTACAAAGATCTTTATTAGTCAAACCGCATAACAATATACGTTGTTCCCTTTGTCATCGGTATGTTACTTGCCCGAGATTCGATCATCGGTATCTCAATACCTAGTTCAATTTCGTTACCGGTAAGTCTCTTTACTCGTTCCGTAATGCATCATCCCGCAACTAACTCATTAGTTACATTGCTTGCAAGGCTTGTAGTGATGTGCATTACCAAGAGGGCCCAGAGATACCTCTCCGACAATCGGAGTGACAAATCCTAATCTCGATCTATGCTAACTCAACAAGTACCATCGGAGACACCTGTAGAGCACCTTTATAATCAACCAGTTATGTTGTGACATTTGGTAGCACACAAAGTGTTCCTCCGGTAATCAAGAGTTGCATAATCTCATAGTCATAGGAACATGTATAAGTCATGAAGAAAGCAATAGCAGTAAACTAAAACGATCAAGTGGTAAGCTAACGGAATGGGTCAAGTCAATCACATCATTCTCCTAATGATGTGATCCCGTTTATCAAATGACAACTCATGTCTATGGTTAGGAAACATAACCATCTTTGATTAACGAGCTAGTCAAGTAGAGGCATACTAGTGACACTCTGTTTGTCTATGTATTCATGCATGTATTATGTTTCTAGTTAATACAATTCTAGCATGAATAATAAACATTTATCATGAAATAAGGAAATAAATAATAACTTTATTATTGCCTCTAGGGCATACTTCCTTCAGCATGATCCCAAGAGTTCCCTTCTTGACCCACTTTTTGGTGTTTGGTAGAGTGTATGGAGGGTGCATGAGTCCACACTAGCTTAGCACAAATACATTAGAAGCATGCATGAAGAGAGCATACATGAAGAGGGGTGTTGAGTTGAGCATGCATGAAGAGGGAACAACTATGCTGAGACGAGAACGCAACCAAACACACTTGTGGCACACCTAAGCTTAGGCGTGGCAACCTTAGGCTGCAAACCAAACATATATACCCCTATATAGTGTGTGAATAACTTTGAAAGTTGGTCGTTGGATGAAGACAATCCGACGGTACAAAGATGGAAAATCCGAGCACTACTGGCCGTTGGATATCATCTACATTCCACCAGATTTTGCCACATGTAGAATCTAGAAGACTCCACATGTAGAAGCATAATGCACAAACCACCAGAATCTCATGTGTGCAATGCATGTGTACCTTACTAGTAGTTGGGAGTAGTAGTGAGAAACAAATTCCGGGTTTGGCATGAGCTCGTACTGCGGGAACACCACAAGGCATGCTGCATGAGTTACATTTCCCTCTCGGGGCCCATGGGACCGAACTTTAGTGGCTTAGTGCCCGGCCTATGAGTCAATGACATGCGGACCTTAAATGCGGATGGCCCACATGTCATTCTCATGGTGGTGGTGTGGTTCGCGACTCACTCGTTCGAGATGAACCGGCCGGTGGTGGCGTGGCCGTGGCGAGGGTGCCACAGCTGGGCGTCGGGGCGTCACGAGGCGTAGATCACCACACCGGCGGGTACTACCTGTAGTACAGAAGTACTCCAGCTGAGGATTGATGCCCGGGATGAAATGTGTCACAGCCGCTGGATGAAAATTCGATGGTGCAGAAGTACGGATCGGAGCACAGCAGCGGAGCAGGCAAACCGCGTCCAATCAGGTGTGGTTGTGGTAGAAAGTTGATGGTCATCGTAGTTCAGCTGGCCTGCATGTCATGCACAGAAAGGCAGAGGAGCAGTGGGGCCGAGAGGGATGAGGCGCACGTCGGGGGGATGAGGATCCCCTGACGTGAACAATCCTACCATTCTTTCACTGACATGTGGGACCCCAAGTGTGGGTCCCACTAATACGTCTCCAACGTATCTATAATTTTTGATTGCTCCATGCTATATTATCTACTGTTTTGGATGTTTATGGGCTTTTATGTACTTTTATATCATTTTTGGGACTAACCTATTAACCCAAAGCCCAGTGCCAGTTTCTGTTTTTACCTTGTTTTACAATATCGTAGAAAAGGAAAATCAAACGGAATCCAATTGACCTGAAATATCACAGAACTTATTTTTGGAAGGAAAGCAACCTGATGGACTTGGAGTGCACGTCAGGAAAGAAACGAGGGAGCCACGAGGTAGGGGGCTCGCCCACCCCCCTAGGGCGCACCCTCCACCCTCGTGGTCCCCTCGTGGGCCCCCTGACGTACTTCTTTCGCCTATATATCTCCATATACCCTAAAAACATCCGTGAGCATAATAGATCGGGAGTTCCGCCGCTAGAAGCCTCCGTAGCCACCGAAAGCCAATCTAGACCCGTTTCGGCACCCTGCCGGAGGGGGAATCCCTCTCCGGTGGCCATCTTCATCATCCCGGTGCTCTCCATGACGAGGAGGGAGTAGTTCTCCCTCGGGGCTAAGGGTATGTACCAGTAGCTATGTGTTTGATCTCTCTCTCTCTCTCTCGTGTTCTTGATTTGGCACGATCTTGATGTATCGCGAGCTTTGCTATTATAGTTGGATCTTATGTTTCTCATCCCCCTCTACTCTCTTGTAATGGATTGAGTTTCCCCTTTGAAGTTATCTTATCGGATTGAGTCTTTAAATATTTGAGAACACTTGATGTATGTCTTGCCGTGCGTATCTGTGGTAACAATGGGATACCACGTGATTCACTTGATGTATGTTTTGGTGATCAACTTGCGGGTTCCGCCCATGAACCTATGCATAGGGGTTGGCACACGTTTTCGTCGTGATTCTCCGGTAGAAACTTTGGGGCACTCTTTGAGGTTCTATGTGTTGGTTAAATAGATGAATCTGAGATTGTGTGATGCATATCGTATAATCATACCCACGGATACTTGAGGTGACATTGGAGTATCTAGGTGACATTAGGGTTTTGGTTGATTTGTGTCTTAAGGTGTTATTCTAGTACGAACTCTAGGGCTGTTTGTGACACTTATAGGAATAGCCCAATGGATTGATTGGAAAGAATAACTTTGAGGTGGTTTCGTACCCTACCATAATCTCTTCGTCCGTTCTCCGCTATTAGTGACTTTGGAGTGACTCTTTGTTGCATGTTGAGGGATAGTTATGTGATCCAATTATGTTATTATTTTTGAGGAAACATGCACTAGCGAAAGTATGAACCCTAGGCCTTGTTTGAACACATTGCAATACCGTTTACGCTCACTTTTATCATTAGTTACCTTGCTGTTTTTATATTTTCAGATTACAAAAACTATTATCTACTATCCATATACCACTTGTATCACCATCTCTTCGCCGAACTAGTGCACCTATACAATTTACCATTGTATTGGGTGTGTTGGGGACACAAGAGACTCTTTGTTATTTGGTTGCAGGGTTGCTTGAGACAGACCATATTCATCCTACGCCTCCTACGGATTGATAAACCTTAGGTCATCCACTTGAGGGAAATTTGCTACTGTCCTACAAACCTCTGCACTTGGAGGCCCAACAACGTCTACAAGAAGAAGGTTGTGTAGTAGACATCAAGCTCTTTTCTGGCGCCGTTGCCGGGGAGGTTAGCGCTTGAAGGTATATCTTTAGATCTTGCAATCGAGTCTTTTAGTTTCTTGTTTTATCACTAGTTTAGTTTATAAAAGAAAATTACAAAAAATGGAATTAAGTTTTCCTCATACGCTTCATCTTTTTAATATCTTTCGTGAGTATGATGGAAAGGATAATTGTGCTCAAGTGCTAGAAGAAGAAATCTATAAAATGTTTGGCACTAAATATTTGAATGATGAGCATGATCGCAATGTTGTTAGTACGAATTCCTTGAATATCCATGATGCTAATGATATGCAAAGCCACAAGCTTGGGGAAGCTATGTTTGATGAAGATGATATTTTTTGTCCCCCAAGTTTTGATGAGCAAATTTATTATGATGAAAGCATGCCTCCTATCTATGATGATTATTGTGATGACGTGTATGCTTTAAAGAATAATAATAACAATGAAACTTGTAATCTTGATTTCAATTTTCAATGCCATGATAGTTACTTTGTTGAGTTTGCTCCCACTACTATTAATGAGAAGAATTTTCTTTGTGTGGAGAGTAATAAAATTTCTATGCTTATAGATCATGAAAAGAATGCTTTAGGTGCTGGTTATATTGTTGAATTCATTCATGATGCTACTGAAAATTATTATGAGGGAGGAACATATGCTTGTAGGAATTGCAATAATATCAAGTATCCTCTCTATGTGCTTAAAGTTTTGAAGTTATGCTTGTTTTACCTTCCTATGCTAGTTGATTATTGTTCCCACAGGTTGTTTGCTCACAAAATCCCTATGCATAGGAACTGGGTTATACTTAAATGTGCTAGTCATATTATTCAGGATGCTCTCTTTATGTTTCAATTCTTATCTTTTATGTGAGCATCATTGAAATCGTCATGCCTAGCTAGGGGCATTAAACGATAGCGCTTGTTGGGAGGCAACCCAATTTTATTTTTGCTCCTTACTTTTTGCTCCTGTTTAGTAATAAATAATTTATCTATCCTCTGTTATGATTGAGTTTTTATGTTTTAATTAGTGTTTGTGCCAAGTAGAACCTTTGGGAAGACTTGGGAAAAGTCTTGTTGATCATGCTGTAAAAAACAGAAACTTTAGCGCTCACGAGAATTGCTGCCATTTTTATTTGGAAGGTGATATTTAGTTAATTCTTTTTTAAGATGATTAATAGATAAATTCCTCAGTTCCAGCAATTTATTTGAGAATTTTACAAGTTCCAGAAGTATACGTTTGATCCAGATTAATACAGACTGTTCTGTTTTTGACAGATTCTGTTTTTCATGTGTTGTTTACTTATTTTGATGAATCTATGGCTAGTAAAAGAGTTTATAAACCATAGAGAAGTTGGAATACAGTAGGTTTAACACAAATATAAATAAAGAATGAGTTCATTACAGTACCTTATGATGGTTATTTGCTTTCTTATACTAACGGAGCTTACGAGTTTTCTGTTAAGTTTTGTGTTGTGAAGTTTTCAAGTTTTGGGTAAGGATTCGATGGACTATGGAATAAGGAGTGGCAAGAGCCTAAGCTTGGGGATTCCCAAGGCACCCCAAGGTAATATTCAAGAGCCTAAGCTTGGGGATACCCCGGAAGGCATCCCCTCTTTCGTCTTTGTTCATCGGTAACTTTACTTAGAGCTATATTTTTATTCACCACATGATATGTGTTTTGCTTGGAGCGTCAATTTATTTTGTTAGGATTTGCTTGCTGTTATTTAGAACAATGTTTTGCATCTTTTATTTCAATAAAAGTGGCATTGATAGCCTTTACTATACCTATTTTACAAGTCTTCATGTTGCTGTTTGAAAACAGAAAGTTTACCGCTGTTGCAATAATTCCCAAGAAAAGTCAGAATGTGATAAAATGTTGAAACCTTTTGCATATTAAGCTCTGATAAATTTACTACAGTGGGAATTTTTCTTTCATAATTTTTGGAGTTAGGGAAGTATGGATCTTGCTGCACTCTTTACAGACTATCCTGTTTAGGCAGATTGATGTTATGTTTGCATATGTTTGCTTCTTTAATGATTCTATTTGAGGATAGGACTATTAAATATGCAGAGGCATTTAGTATGCAATGTTCAATAATAATTTTAGTGATTTGCTACAGTAGAGTATGATAAGGTTTTGGCAATGGTTTATACTAACTTATCTCACGAGTCCTTGTTGAGTTTTGTGTGGATGAAGCTTTTGAGATTTAGGGAGACCGTGATATGAGAGGAATTAAGGAGACACAAAAGCTCAATATTGGGGATGCCCAAGGCATCCCAAGATAATATTTCAAGAAGTATCAAGCTTCTAAGCTTGGGGATGCCCACCTTTCTTCTTCAACAACTATCGGTTAGTTTCGGTTGATCCTAATTTTTTGCTTCTTCACATGATGTTTGCTATTCTTAGAATGTCATTTTATTTTGCTTTGCTTGCTGTTTGAATAAAATACCAAGATCTGAAATTATTAAATGTTAGAGAGTCTTCACATAATTGCATAATTATTCGACTACTCATTGATCTTCACTTATATCTTTCGGAGTAGTTTGTCGTTGCTCTAGTGCTTCACTTATATCCTTTTAGAGCACGGTGGTGGTTTTATTTTGAAGAAATAGATGAACTCTCGTGCTTCACTTATATTATTTTTAGAGTCTTTAGAACAGCATGGTAGTTTGCTTTGGTTATGAAGCTAGTCCTAATATGATGGGCATCCAAGAGGGATATAATAAAAACTTTCATATAAAGTGCATTGAATACTATGAGAAGTTTGATACTTGATGATTGTTTTGAGATATGAGGATGGTAATATTAGAGTTGTGCTAGTTAAGTAATTGTGAATTTGAGAAATACTTGTGTTAAAGTTTGTGATTCCCGTAGCATGCACGTATGGTGAACCGTTATGAGATGAAGTCGGAGCATGATTTATTTATTGATTGTCCTCCTTATGAGTGGCGGTCGGGGATGAGCGATGGTCTTTTCCTACCAATCTATCCCCCTAGGAGCATGCGCGTAGTACTTTGTTTCAATAACTAATATATTTTTGCAATAAGTATGTGAGTTATTTATGACTAATGTTGAGTCCATGGATTATACGCACTCTCACCCTTCCACCATTGCTTGCCTCTCTAGTACCGTGCAACTTTCGCCGGTACCATAAACCCACCATATACCTTCCTCAAAACAGCCACCATACGTACCTATTATGGCATTTCCATAGCCATTCCAAGATATATTGCCATGCAACTTTCCACCATTCTGTTATTATGACACGCTTCATCATTGTCATATTGCTTTGCATGATCATGTAGTTGACATCGTATTTGTGGCAAGGCCACCGTTCATAATTCTTTCATACATGTCACTCATGCATCATTGCACATCCCGGTACACCGCCGGAGGCACTCATATAGAGTCATATTTTGTTCTAAGTATCGAGTTGTAATTCTTGAGTTGTAAGAAAAATAAAAGTGTGATGATCATCATTATTAGAGCATTGTCCCAGTGAGGAAAGGATGATGGAGACTATGATTCCCCCACAAGTCGGGATGAGACTCTGGATGAAAATAAAAAAATAAAAGAGTCCAAAGAAGCCCAAATAAAAAAGAAGAGAAAAGAGGCCATAAAAAAGAGAAGGCCCAAATAAAAAAATAAAAAAAATAAAAAAATAAAAAAAATGAGAGAAAAAGAGAGAAGGGGCAATGCTACTATCCTTTTACCACACTTGTGCTTCAAAGTAGCACCATGATCTTCATGATAGAGAGTCCCCTATGTTGTCACTTTCATATACTAGTGGGAAATTTTCATTATAGAACTTGGCTTGTATATTCCAATGATGGGCTTCCTCAAAATGCCCTAGGTCTTCGTGAGCAAGCGAGTTGGATGCACACCCACTTAGTTTCTTTTTGAGCTTTCATACACTTATAGCTCTAGTGCATTTGTTGCATGGAAATCCCTACTCACACACATTGATATCTATTAACGGGCATCTCCATAGCCCGTTGGTATGCCTAGTTGATGTGAGACTATCTTCTCCCTTTTGTCTTCTCCACAACCACCATTCTATTCCACCTATAGTGCTATATCCATGGCTCACGCTCATGTATTGCGTGAAGATTGAAAAAGTTTGAGAACATCAAAAGTATGAAACTATTGCTTGGCTTGTCATAGGGGTTGTGCATGATTTACTTATTTTGTGTGGTGAAGATAGAGCATAGCCAGACTATATGATTTTTTAGGGATAACTTTCTTTGGCCATGTTATTTTGAGAAGACATAATTGCTTAGTTAGTATGCTTGAAGTATTATTATTTTTATGTCAATATGAACTTTTGTCTTGATTCTTATGGATCTGAATATTCATACCACAATTAAGAAGAATTACATTGAAATTATGCCAAGTAGCACACCGCATCAAAAATTCTGTTTTTATCATTTACCTACTCGAGGACGAGCAGGAATTAAGCTTGGGGATGCTGATACGTCTCCAACGTATCTATAATTTTTGATTGCTCCATGCTATATTATCTTAGATGTTTATGGGCTTTATTATGTACTTTTATATCATTTTTGGGACTAACCTATTAACCAAGAGCCCAGTGCCAGTTTCTGTTTTTACCTTGTTTTAGAATATCGCAGAAAAGGAAAATCAAACAGAGTCCAATTGACCTGAAACTTCATGGAACTTATTTTTGGAAGGAAATCAACCTGACGGACTCGGAGTGCACGTTAGGAAAGAAACGAGGGAGCCACAAGGTAGGGGGCGCGCCCACCCCCCTAGGGCGCGCCCTCCAGCCTTGTGGGCCCCTCGTGGCCCCCCTAACGTACTTCTTGTGCCTATATATCTCCATATACCCTAAAAACATTCGGGAGCACAATAGATCGGGAGTTCCGCCGCTAGAAGCCTCCGTAGCCACCGAAAGCCAATCTAGACCCGTTCCGGCACCCTGCCGGAGGGGGAATCCCTCTCCGGTGGCCATCTTCATCATCCCTGTGCTCTCCATGACGAGGAGGGAGTAGTTGTCCCTCGGGGCTGAGGGTATGTACCAGTAGCTATGTGTTTGATCTCTCTCTCTCTCTCTCTCTCTCTCTCTCTCTCGTGTTCTTGATTTGGCACGATCTTGATGTATCGCGAGCTTTGCTATTATAGTTGGATCTTATGTTTCTCCTCCCCCTCTACTCTCTTGTAATGGATTGAGTTTCCCCTTTGAAGTTATCTTATTGGATTGAGTCTTTAAAGATTTGAGAACACTTGATGTATGTCCTGCCGTGCATATCTGTGGTGACAATGGGATACCACGTGATTCACTTGATGTATGTTTTGGTGATCAACTTGCGGGTTCCGCCCATGAACCTATGCATAGGGGTTGGCACACGTTTCGTCGTGATTCTCCGGTAGAAACTTTGGGGCACTCTTTGAGGTTCTATGTGTTGGTTGAATAGAAGAATCTGAGATTGTGTGATGCATATCGTATAATCATACCCACGGATAGTTGAGGTGACATTGGAGTATCTAGGTGACATTAGGGTTTTGGTTGATTTGTGTCTTAAGGTGTTATTCTAGTATGAACTCTAGGGCTGTTTGTGACACTTATAGGAATACCCAATGGATTGATTGGAATGAATAACTTTGAGGTGGTTTCGTACCCTACCATAATCTCTTCGTTCGTTCTCCGCTATTAGTGACTTTGGAGTGACTCTTTGTTGCATGTTGAGGGATAGTTATGTGATCCAATTATGTTATTATTGTTGAGGGAACTCGCACTAGCGAAAGTATGAACCCTAGGCCTTGTTTGAACACGTTGCAATACCGTTTACGCTCACTTTTATCATTAGATACCTTGCTGTTTTTATATTTTCAGATTACAAAAACTATTATCTACTATCCATATACCACTTGTATCACCATCTCTTCGCCGAACTAGTGCACCTATACAATTTACCATTGTATTGGGTGTGTTGGGGACACAAGAGACTCTTTGTTATTTGGTTGCAGGGTTGCTTGAGAGAGACCATCTTCATCCTATGCATCTTATGGATTGATAGACCTTAGGTCATCCACTTGAGGGAAATTTGCTACTGTCCTACAAACCTCTGCACTTGGAGGCCCAACAACATCTACAAGAAGAAGGTTGCGTAGTAGACATCACCCACTTATCAACGAAGGAAAGGCAGGGTAAGTCAATGATAGCCACGTCAGAGGATCCATGTCCACGTCGGGGGACGTCATGCTTACAGGTAGGGTTGGAGCGGCGTCGTGGGAATCGCGTGTGGGTGTGGCAGTGGTACAAACAAGAAACATGATGGTCGTCGTGGTTCAACTTCCATGGACAAGCTGTCATGTCTGCTAACACATGTATATCAAAACTAGAGTGTTTATATTTCAAGCACGTGAACAAGTATTATTCTACTACTTTGGATCCATTGCAATGCATGGGCCAGCACATTGGTAGTAGTAGTGTCTATCTCTATCTCTAGAGGCCTTCCCTCGTTCATCCTTTTCTCTCATAAGATAAATTACTCATACAAATGCATCTTGATGTTCCGTGGAATGCACGAGGATGTTTCCTTGGGGGTCTCTCCAGCGCGGCGTGGCCGTAGTTGCAAGTTGACACCCCTTGAGATGCCGATGTTGAGGGGCACTCGGATTTCCTCCGATGAGCAGGTAAGATGAGTTTGATCACGTAGTAAATGCATTCTAAAGACTACTTCCGTGTCCATTTCCTAATTCTCCCCCTGCCCACTGTTTCACAGGTTAGGCTCGGTGCAAGTGGAGATTGGCTTGCATATGTACAGGAGAGTACCAACATCAATTTGCACAACATTTACAACGGTGACACCATTCCCGTAGAACCTTTGTCCAACATTGGGATCAGCCATGCAACGGTCCACCGCATGAATTGGTATGATGGAACCACAATGAGATTGAATAAGATAGCACGAACCTTGCACATGGCGGTCAAAGGTGGACCATGCTGTCTGCAGACGATTTGTTGTCGTACGAGTATGAAGACGTTGTGCTCCTTTCTAATCGCATCTTCGCAGTGACAAACCAGGGGACTTGTTTCGTATGGGACATATCCTACGATATACTCCCTCTCTCCTAGTTTATTTATTTTGAATCCTTTTGTTTTGTAAGTTTCAAATTCAAATTTAGAGCTCCCCATCACATGTTGAGATTACAATGTCCATTAAATCATTGCGTGCATGTATAGTAAAGAAACAAATCTAGAGTTTGGCACGAGTTCGTGCAGCGGTAGCACCAACCTGGGGCAGGAGTTACATTTCCATCTCAGGGCCCTCGGGACTGAGCTTCAGTGCCTTACTACACCTGCCTTTGAGTCAATAACATGTGGACCCGATAGGTGGCTGGTCCACATGTAATGCTCCCGAAGGCAGAGGGGCAATGGGCCGAGAGGGGTGAGCCGCAGGTCGGGGGACGTGTGGTGTCATGGGTTCATGCGGCGTCATGGGAATCGCATGTGGCTGTGGTAGAAACTTGATGCTCGCCTCATTTAAGGTGGCCCACATGTCATGCACACAAAGGCAGAGGGGCGGTGCGGCCGAGAGGGGTGAGGCGCACGTTGGGGGACGTGGTGCCATGGGTTGGAGCGGCGTCGTGGGAATCGCGAGTGGCTGTGGATGAAATGTGATGGTCGCCATAGTTGAACTTCGATGGACAAGTTGTCATGTCTATGGACACATGCATTGCATACCGATCACTGGAAGGAGTAGTAGAGAAAGCTAGGTGGATAAATAGTTCCTTATAGTCAAGCGGACCCATGCTACTACTCACTCTGTTCCAAATTACTCGTCGCAGAAATGGATGTATCTAGAACTAAAATACATCTAGATACATCCATACTTGTGATAAGTAATTCGAAACGGAGGGAGTACTTGTTCCAAAGACATGCACACCATCGAAATAGTCCATCTATATCAATATACACCGAGAGGGAATAATTTTTTTGTACAAGAGAGGAAATAGTTCATCCATCCATAATGCCCTGCTGCTGGTGCAGCCTTATCTTCTTCTTCTTCTTCTAGTTCTCATTTTCTATGGGAGACGGCTTCGCAACAAGCTCTTTGGACCTTGCAGCTATCTCGAAACTCACACGAGCATCGAGGGCAGCATATTTTATCTGCTCGTACGCCAAGGGATAATTCTCCCATCCAAACGACCTTAATGCCACCGTCTCGTCACCCTTCTGAAGATTTGTACCGAGCACAAAATTTTCTACGTCGAATAGGGATGGTGTCTGTTTATCACAATCTTCTACAAGAATTTTGATTCTGGTTTGTAGGTCAGCGATGCTTTTCAAATCAAGGTTGTATGGCTCTAGCTTCTGTTTGTCCCCTTCGATGGCTGCCCCACAGAAGTATATGTCCTCCCGAGACAAGAAATCGTGAAGCTCACCTGGTATGGAGGGCGCGTGTATGATGTGGTACACCCAAACATCATCTTCGAGGCACAGCTGAAGGACAGTGGCACGTTGGATCTTCCCAGTGGCATGCTCCGTGTACTTCGCGTCGAGACCGATGACCCTCGTCTCTACCTTTTCGAGGGAGTTGGATACATTGTTGATCCACTTTCGAACAACCCTTGGGTGGACAGTGACGGTGGCAACTATGCTCAACGAGCCTTCTACGAGGACATGCTGGACGCTAAAAACCTGCATCTCGATCTCTTTCACCATTTGGAACCGCTGGAACGGAGGGCTATGGTTTGGAGAATTAGGATTAGATGGCTAGTCTAACTAAAGTAGTAGATGATTATTTAAAGAGGTTAAAACAATGTGAACACATTGGGGTTTGGATGCAAATGAAGACGAAGGGGAGGTGAAGAAGCCGAGGAAAATTGGTTCCCGATGGAGAAGTAAATGGGAGAAGTGGCATGCAGGCAGTTGATTAGATGGCTAGGTAGACTAAACGAAAAGGCTATGCGGGTAGACTGAGGAGTCATACTTGTTCGTGTACGTGCCCATCCTTCCTGATAGGTGGGATCTATGCAAACAGATAAAAAATGTGTCGTAGCTGGTTCGGATGGATATTGGCACGTGTGTGGGATACACAACATTCTCTGGTTAAGGAATACACGATTATCCTCATCAAAAAAGAAAAGGCCCATCTTCGCGCTTCCGCATGCACGAGAATTTGGTTCTTCTCGCAATATGGATGATACCTGGAGGATGAAGTGAACAGGCATGCTAGCACGGGAGACCTATTTCTGCTATACAGTACTGAAGTGAACAGGCATGCTAGTAGTAGCAGTAGCAGTAGCAGTAGCAGCAGCAGCAGTAGCAGTAGCAGTACCAGCAGCAACAGCAACAACAACAACAACAACAACAACAACAACAACAACAACAACAACAACAACAACAACAACAACAACAACAACAACAACAACTGTGGTACACTTGATGGTCAAAATACTTATCATCCGGTCCTCACAGTGAAGTGACAACACCCTGCGCCTGACACTAGTCCAGGCGGCATGTTCGGGTTACCAAACTCAGCCTCACCCTGTGCACTGTGCAGTCTGTCACCGCCGCTATATAGCACATTAGCATGCCTCGCCTCGTCTCCCTCTCCCCTCCCATAGCACCACTCCATCTCCATCTTCGTCTCCATCTCACTGTGCCCCCGTGTATCGTCTCCTCGCTCGCACCGACAACCTTCTCCCCCGTAAATCAAGCCCCCCCAAAACCCCCACCTTCCAAACTCCACCATGGCCGAACACGAACCATGCAACATCCATATGAGCCGCGATTGGAGCAGTCTCCCCAGTGACATCCTCGACCTCTGTTGTTCGTGTATGGATATGTTGAGCGCCCTGCGGCTGGCTGCATGCTCGAGGGACATGCACACGGCTATCGTCGAAGCGAGGCCTAAGTTCTTCAAGACACCTTGCTTGCTGCTATCTGGTCTTGCGAGATTGGCTCACCATAATACGCATGCGTACATGATGCCCCTCGACTTCAATCCGATCTCCATTAGCCTAAACTTCTTTGCAGGTATGTAGTGGGTCGCCGTACATCATTTCCCTCGACTTCGATCTGATCGCCATCGCTCAAAACTTCTTGGCAGGTATGTACTGGGTCGGCATGAACTCCCACTGGATGGCTGCCTTCAAAGAAGGGGAAGAGGGTAAAAAGTTGGTGCGCGTGAACTTCCAGACCTCCCATGAGATTATCCTTCCTCCGTTGGATTATATAGAGTTTTACCATCACGGTCCAAGTCATCTTGATTACCACGTCAATTTGACAGACCTTGTTTTGCAAAAGATTGTAATCTGCCAAGTGCCCACACGACATGCGAATTATGCAAACTTCAAGCTAATTGCCTTGTCCGATCGCGGACTCGCCTATCTTTACGCTGGTGCCTTCTTTAGCTGGAGAAAACTCAGCTCTCAGTGGATCATTGTCAAAGCTGATACACACTTCTGTGATGCTATTGAACACAATGATATCATCTGCAGGATTGACAAATAAGATGGCACCACGTAGTGCTAGGGCGGCGTGTGTAAGTTGTTTTCGTCTCATGTTAATGATGACACCATGACAGTGTTTGAACTTTTTGTGATGATTGGCATATCCCTGTTTGAGCAGAATTTGAGTAGAACTATGGCAATGTATTAGAGACACCGTAAATCAGCTATATTTGGAATGAGTTAATTCATGCGATTGTGACCATGTCATTACAGCCAATTTGTACCTCTGAATAATCAAACGGTTAGGAATGTATGTATATTCTCCTTATTTTGCAGTAATCTATATACTACTACTAAATATGAGTGTGTATCAATGGCCATGTTAGTTTCCTCATTTTCATGATGTAGAAACATGCACCACACTGTTGGTTTCATCTAACCATACATTAGGGAAGTAAATGTGCATATGGAGAACTCTATATTTGGAAGTAGTGAAATCCTGTAATGCTTACCATGTGTACATACCTATATTTGCCCTTCAGCAATCAATGGCTAGAATAATATCCTCACAAAAATTTTGCCCACAAAACACGAGTATATAACAATGCATGGTCTGTTAGTTACCTTGAAGAATTTGTTTGTGAGGACAGAACATGATTACATAACATGCACGACATGGTAGTTTCCTGTGAAGAATCGATTGCGAGATAACATGAGTATAACCATGCATGGCACTTCTATATTTTCGAACCCAGTAGACATTTCCCTGTATTTTCCTCCCAGATCCAACAGAGACATATCAGTGCTGTTTCTTGCATTATCCTACTCATACTCTGAACAATGCTGATCTTACATTAACAATGTCTGTCCTTTTTGATATGATGCAGTGTCCCTACAGTTATTGCCCTTTGTAATCACACCACCTTTGCCAAAAACAGGGAAGCACAACTGGTTCCTTGCTCGATCAAACGACGGCAAAAGACTGATGATCATTCGGATAGATGAGCCGGAAAAGTTATATTGCAAAAAACCCACTGTATACAAGCACCGTGAAATACGTGAGTATTTGGACAGTGGATGTTACATCTATGAGCAGGATACTAGCTTGTTGGGGCCTTCAGGATTTTTTAGTTGGAGGCGGGTAAGCAACCTTGGTTCACACTCTCTGTTTCTCAGACTCAATTATCCGATTAACCAGGAGATCACCATTCGCAAGGACCTTGATGGCAGAGAGGCTCTGTTTGCTATGGAAAACTGTGTCTACATGGTGAGCCCTAGGAGTTTGGGAGCAAACTCCCCTGATTGTCAATGATACAACCTGTAGCCAAAAGAAGGTGAGAATGACAAAGGAATCCAGATTAACTTTGATCCTTGGATGTCTCAATTACGACAGGCGGTGATGTGGTTCAAGCCTTCAGGTTGATAGGTAATTGGGTTGTTGCGTCGAAAGGGTGGAGTACTGGTGTCTCCGGATCATTGGTCGCTGAAGCGGGGCTGCAAATTATGATGGTGTTGGATCATCTTTTCAAATGACTTTGTTGTCTTTGCTGCTTGTTCTGGATGGGTAGTTCTTTCTTTTGTTATGCATATTCCTTGTCATTTGGTCATCCTAATCTATGTCACTCTTACTATGTAGTAGTTGCCTCTATTTAGAATGTCATTCTCGTCTGGATCATGAGAGTCTGAGTGCTGCAGATGGGTGCGTTTTGGTGGTGTAGCAAGACTTCTTATGAACTATCATGTCTTGCTGTTTATGTCAGTAGTAGTCACTAGTCAGTGTTTGAATGTTGTATATATCGATTTTTCGAACTGTTTATTGTCTCGAACTACTGGTGGTGTCGTGGGTTTGTCACAACAGATCTCCTTGTAAAAGGACTTAGTCGTGGAGCCATCGCTACGGGTTATCTTAAGGGGTTAAACCGGACAAGGGGACACGGGGAATTTTATCTAGTTCGGCCCCTTCGTGGAAGGTAAAAGCCTACTCCAGTTGTGATTGGTATTGCTAGGGTTTCGAAGGCCAGGGAGCGAATCCGCTTTGTCTGGCTCTTGAGTTGTTGTCTGTCCCTAAACCGTTGTCGGGTCATCCCTTTATATACATAGGTTGACTCCCGCCGGTTTATAGAGTCCCGAAGCCGGATCATAAACGTATCCAGTTCGGTCTCTATCCTTCCTATCTTACAATACAAGTTACACGACTAAGCTAGTTTACATTTACAGGCTTTAACCCGCCTTCGGGCCTTGGGCCTCCATGAAGCGCCATCATCCTTGCATCTTTATGGGCTTCTAATCTTCAAGGAGTCAACCCGACTACATAAGGCTGGTTTACCTCCAGTAGTAATATCCCCAACATTAGGCCCCAGATTGGTTTGAACTCGTTCATGTCAATCTTATGTGATTAGAAAAATTCTTCCCTCATATCTTCACCTCGATCTTGTAAACCGTTGTGATGTCATACTTCAAGATTATGAAAAACCGTCCTGACGTCATCCACCCGTTGATGTCGAAGATTACCTTCATTTAATATGTCTTCAGCTATCGAGGCGACACCCTTATTAACTTATCCATTTTGGGGCTCCTCGATTCCCACACTTGCTGTTTCATCTCTTCGCCTTATAAATAGGGACAGCGGACCCCTTTTTCTTTTCTTTCCGCTACCCATTCATCTCTTCTTCTTCCTCTCGACGACCTCGCACCCGAGCTCCGCCGTCATCTTCGAACTCCGCCTCTGCTTCGCCGTTGGCCGCTGCATCAACCTGTTTGCACCAGAGTTCCACAGCGCCCTTCCGCTGCTTTTACCGTCGCAGTAAGTCCTTTCCCCTTTCTTTCTTATATCCATTAGGGTTTCCTTGTTCTTCGCCGTTCTTGAGGTTCATCAGAGCTTTCGGTGTTGCTCTTTCATGGCCTTTAGGTGAATACTTCGTATCTGACGTACTCCTTGCCGTAGCTAACCTTCCATTGTCACCACAAACCCTTATGTGCAAAGAACTGATCTAGTCCTTCATAAGTTGCTTCGGTTCTGCACCCCTTCTAGATCCAATTATTTTTGCTTTTCTGTTTTATCTTAGATCCGAAAATTTTATATGTCACTGTGAGATCTGTTTCTATGTCTTTGTGAGATCTGTTTCTCCTTGCACCAACATAGGCGGTTTACCCTTGTATAAGCAGTCTATGCCATTAGCCCTTTGATAAACCGGAGGAGCATTTTACCTTCATAATTATGCTCTGGTTTAACAGTGTCTAAGTAATCTTGTGCTAGTATTACCTTTTTCCCTTATTGCATTAGTCTCCGATTTACACCATTTCACATATCAGTATGTTTCTTACTCCCCTGTCTCTTGCATATAATCATGTGTAATGTATAAACCGGCCTTTCATTTTCAGCTTGTTTTGTTTCGCAATGGCCAAACAATTCATTGCCTGCAACTGGGCTCGTTCCCGGGTTACTGAGACTCAGTTGAATGAGATGGTTAGCATTGGCTCCCTGCCTAAGAAAACTGAAATCAAATGGCGAGTTCCAGGAACAGAAAATCCTCCAACCCCAAGGCAGGGCGAGGTGGTGGTCTTTGTTGACCATATAGGCCGTGGCTTCAAACCGCCAGGGTCAAAGTTTTATTGAGATGTGCTTGCCAGCTTCCAACTTCATCCGCAAGATATTGGTCCCAACTCGGTTTCCAATTTATGCAACTTCCATGTCTTCTGTGAAGTATATTTACAAGAAGAACCAACTGCAGAACTGTTCCGGGATTTCTTTCACTTAAACCGGCACACAGAGTTTGTAAATGGCCCGAACACAGAACTTGGTGGTGTCTCGATTCAAAAGCGGAAAGAAGTTGAATTTCCTCATGCCAAACATCATAGCCACCCAAAGGAATGGAATCAAACTTGGTTTTATTGTAGAGACACTTCCCCTGAAGATGAAAATCCCCATCCCGGCTTTCGTGATCACAGACTATCCAATACTCACCCCATGCCACAATGCCTGAGCTCTTCAGAAAGGGCGAAATACGCTCCTCAACTCGCCAAACTCCGGGCCTTTATGGCAAATGGTTTAACAGGCGTGGACTTTGTGCGCTGTTGGATATCCTGGAGTATCTTGCCGCTAAGCCGGCGTCCCGGTTTAATGTGTGAATATACCGGTGAGGTTGACGACCCTCAACGCTATTGCAACATCCAATTATCTGAGGAAGAAGTCACTGAATGTGTAAAGAAGATTCTGAATGAGTCAGAACTGATCTGTAGTCAAACCGGTCTGAGTCCCTTCTATGCCAAGAACAAACCGCCTGCTGTAAGCATTATACTCCCTCTTCATCTCTAATATCTTTAACTTATGCAACCTGTAGCCCTTCTTCTTTATATGTAGGGTGATGACCCCTTCTGGAAACGGAAAACCGTAGAGAAAGCAGCAAAGCCGAATGGAGACAAAGCGGTCAAGCCATCCCGCCCAAAGACCAAAGCCATAAAACTGACGTCAAAACAGAAAACGGTTGACCGGATTAATATGGAGCTTGATGATGATACTGATGATCCAGAAGTTGAGATAGAACTTGACTCACTTGGCTCTCTTTTCATGCATCTCATTAACAATGATCTTCCTCAGGAGGATGCAGAAGCTAGTCAAGCTGATGATGTAGAGGTAATTACCCTTTCCTCCGGTTTAGACTCTATGCCAACACAAAAAACTCGCCAAGCAGTCCAGAAAGTAAGCTTTTCTCATCCTCTTGCTCACTTGGATCCAACATTTATTTTGAAGACTCAGCAGCATGAAGCTCGCCGGACAACCCGACACAGTGGCCAACAGGTCACTTCAGCCGGTTTACCTGATACTCCGGTTCGAAAGCGCCGGTCTGAGGTCTCTCCTACTTCTGACCATTCTTACCCCAAGGAAGGTTATTTCAGACAACCTCTTAATCAGTCCGATTCAAATTATCAGGTGACACCTCCTTCATCTTCTGGTGAATCGATCGCAACTCAACTCCCTCCTTTGAAAACTGTGGCCGGGTGAGTTGTAAAAACCTTTCCTTTCAATGCGCCATAAATCCTTTGAATAGGATGTTAATCCTCTTTTATTCTGTTTGCAGAGCCAAAGCCAGACCCAGCAAGAAAGCTCGGGTCACCAATCCGCCAGAAGACCCTGTCGCCGAAGAAGAAGAACCAAGAGATGAACCAGAATAGACTGGTGAACCGGAAGGCCCTCATCCTGAAGCTACTTTTGATGATCCACCCCTTGAAGGACAACATACCGATGAACCAACAGATGCTGAGCCTGCCGCACCCGATACTGAACCGGCAGAACCAAACTGAGCTAGTCCGGTGAAAGACACTAAAATTCCAGTATCATCAACCAAAAATCCTAAAGGCCAAGGTGATGATGTTATTATTACTGGAATGGGCCACAGCTCTCCTGGCCATCCCGTCATTTTGGCTCAGCATAGTGCCAAAGAAGAGCAAGCTGCCCAAGATAAAGGTAAATGGAGCAGCGACTTATCAAGCTATGCTCATCTTAACGCTGATGAGCTTCATTCTGGCTTCTTGAACCATCTGCACTCAAACCGGAATTATGAAGCCGGCTTGGTGAACTTGATGAAAGAACGATATGAGGTAAATTCCTCTCCCTTTGTTGATTGATTTTCAACTGAATTACTATCCCAAGTAGCCCCCAAGGGCCGTTTATATGATTATTAATCATAAACCGGGTCTTTGTGACACTTTACACTTCTCATCATTGATCCTTGCAATGGCAAGTCTCTACCAAGAGATAACTCATCTTGAAATAATTAGATAACGTTCTGCAGCATAGCCCCCAAAGGCCGGTTTAACTTAGAAGGTTAATCCGGGTTTTAATCTGCACCTCCGCTTTATAATCGACGCACATTAGCCCCCAAGTGTCAAGGATAATGCTTGCATTATTCTGGAGACTTGTATAAATTGTAGCACTTTTTAGAGCAAATAGGCATTAGCCCCCAAGTATGAAGTGTATAACTTGTTATATGCTTTATACTTAGCACATATATATGTTGTTTGTTGAATATACCTTCAATGTTGCAGGCTGAACTAAGAAACAAAGATGCCCGAAATTCTGACTTGCAAGAAAATGTGAGGTCACAACAAGCCGAGGCTGCAAAAGCCAAAGAGGAGCTGACCCAGGCCCTGGCTGTAATGGAAAAGCTGAAAGAATCCTTCAACCAAGAACGTGCTGAATGGGAAACCGAGAAATCCGGTTTATCCAAAAGAGTTGTAGACGCCGAGGCAGCCCTGAAGCCAGTGGTTGAAGAACTAGCCGGTTTGAAATGCCAAATCAATGCTATGACCTCTGCTATCTTTGGTAAGTGTTTGCTTATGTGTGTTACGCCAGTCAATGAATCTTATAGCTGACCAAAATGTTGATAAAATCTTTGGCAGACACTCGGATCGCTCATCTTGGTACATATATGTGGATGAAGCTCAAAACGGCATATACATTGGTTAAACAGCTATACTCTGGGTCTCAGCGGGTTATTAGCACGACAGCTTATAACAAACCGGCCCCAACTTTGATTAAGGAGACCCTTGAGAAGCTGGGCATGTTACCAGCCCGTATTGCCAAGTTGAAGAGAGCAGCTGCCAGAGCAGGAGCTTTAACCCCCCTTATTCGAGCCAAAGCCTGGATTCTAGATCTTGAAGCGGAGGATATCATTAAAGGATACCCAGGCGTTAAAGAAGACGGTTCAAACTTCAACAATGATGATCTTCGGTGGCTGACCAAACAGATGCGGCTAGCAGCCAGCAAGTTAGCTCATGATACCGATTTGTCCCATTTTCAACCGTTTTAAGATGCAGAAGGGAAAAGACAGCCGGCCGACATCCATGAAGTCGAAGAACTTGTGCCTCCGATTCTAAAGCACACTTACGCCCCTGATATTAACCCTTCCAATCTTATCCATGAGGAAGCAGTGTTCCAAGCGTTAACTGGAATCGATTGGTCAACGACTGATTTCCAGCGTCTGGGGAGGGATGAAGAAGTGCCTACACCAACTAACCCTCAACCGTCAAACCGTCGCGATGAAGAATCCTGATCCGGTTGCCGGTTTATATGGCTACTGTGAAAAACAATGATACTATTTGAGCCGTTTGGAAGCTTCATGTAATAGGATAGCTGAAACTCCATTATCTGCCATGCCATCGAGCATGTTTCATAATACTTTGTGATAATCTGTGCCGCCCTTTGGGATATATTTATGCATAACCCATGATGAATTGCGTTCTTGGGTACAACAACTCATTGGTTGACCAAATGTGTATACGGCAAAGGTGTTAATACCAATCCGGAATGTTGATAACTCCATCTTCATAATGCCGGTCTATATATTAAACTGGACCGGGATAACCACCGGATTTTCTTTATAACACTGGTGATTTTGTCAAACCAGACCGGGTCAATGAACACCGGTTTATAATTGATCATGTGCTCACAACTTGTAGTTGAGAAGCAAGCCGGGTCAAGGACACCGGTTTATCAAAAAATACTTATGATTTTCAACAAACAAAATTCAAATAGGAAAATATGCAAGGCTTTTTACGAGCTGCCAGGATCTAAATCGAGGCTTTTCATGGGCTGCCAGGCCTCTGAGTTAAACCATTTAACAAAGCCTTTTAAGATGGGCCTCCAATTAACCAATCATCATTTTAACTATGACAAGTTCAGGGTCTGTAAAAGATTGACTTGCCAAACGTTCGATGGGTCATACCAGGATTACCTAGACAGGAGTGGCTTACTTGATGAAGGCAGGTTAACCCGGGTTTTTACGTGAATACACCAGGCTTCCAAGCCATGGCTTGATAGCCAATTACGAGGGTCCTTTCAAACTCTTTGTTGCTTTGCAAAAAGAGCCCCCAAGTAACTTTGTGAGCGATGCTCAGTGTGTGCACATGTTTGAGTCTGTACTGTGTACAACACTCTCTTTGGCTCCACAAACTTTTCCCTTTGTGGCTTAAATGCCTATCAAGAGGTGTAGCTATGGTGTGAGGACAACCAAGCCCCCTAGTGATATCCCTTCGTGGTTTAAAAACTGATCAAGAGGTGTAGCTATAGTTCAAATATGACCAAGCCCCCTAGTGATTTTCTTTATATCTATGCAGCTGCTAAAGCCGGATTAACAAAAACTCTGCTTTTTCAGTTAACTTGTAAAAGCACACACATGATATAAAAGAACAGATACCCCGCTTATAACGGAGTCTCTGGTTTATTATATGATATATACACTGTCATAAATATGTACAGATGAAGAGCCTATGGCTTAAAGTATAGTAAGGCCGAAGGAGAGCTATGTTCCATGGCCGCTTGGTCTCCTCCTCCGATTGACGTGAGTCTTCATGCTCTCGAACATCAATGAGGTAGTAAGATCCGTTGTGCAGATTTTTGCTGACCACAAAGGGTCCTTCCCAAGGTGGGGATAACTTGTGCATATCAGTCTGATCCTGGATTAGCCGGAGCACCAAATCACCTTCTTGAAAGGTTCTGGTTTTAACCCGATGGCTGTGATAACGTCGAAGATCTTGTTGATAAATCGCCGATCGTGCTGCTATAAGATCACTCTCTTCATCCAACAGGTCCAGAGAATCCTGACGTGCCTTCTCATTATCAGCTTCAACATAAGCTGCCACACGGGGCGAATCGTGACGGATGTCACTAGGAAGAACCGCCTCTGCTCCATAGACCATGAAGAAAGGTGTGTAACCCGTAGACCTATTGGGTGTGGTGTTGATGCTCCATAACACAGAAGGTAGCTCCTCAACCCAACAACCCGGCGTCCGCTTTAAGGGAACCATAAGCCTTGGTTTGATACCCCATAGAATTTCTTGATTTGCCCTTTCTGCTTGACCATTAGATTGGGGGTGAGCCACCGACGCTAGATCAAGCCGGATGTGCTCACGTTGACAGAATTCTTCCATCTCCCCTTTTGACAGATTAGTACCATTATCTGTTATAATGCTGTGTGGAAAGCCAAACCGAAATATCACCTTCTTGATGAA
This sequence comes from Triticum aestivum, assembly GCF_018294505.1. Taxonomy (NCBI): domain Eukaryota; kingdom Viridiplantae; phylum Streptophyta; class Magnoliopsida; order Poales; family Poaceae; genus Triticum; species Triticum aestivum. The sequence continues at coordinate 270,587,053 of NC_057794.1, forward strand.
TTGAACCGCCATGGCTGCATCACACTTGCTAACCGGCTCTGCCTCCACCCATTTAGTGAATTTATCAACTGCTACTAACAGGTGGGTCTTTTTGTCCTTAGAACGCTTGAAGGGTCCAACCATATCAAGCCCCCAAGTTGCAAACAACCACGTAATTGGAATCATCTGCAACTCTTGAGCCGGAACGTGCACACGACGGGCAAATTTTTGACATCCATCACATCTCTTGACTAAATCCTCCGCATCAGCATGTGCCATCAACCAGTGAAAACCGTGGCGAAAAGATTTGGCAACCAACGACTTTGGACCGGCGTGGTGACCGCAATCCCCTTCACGTATTTCTCGCAAAATCTCACAACCTTCTTGAGGAGAAACACAATGCTGAATTGCTCCTGAAACACTGTAACGATGTAACTCCCCGTTGAGTATGGTCATGGACTTGGAACACCGGATTATCTGTCGAGCCAACGTTTCATCGTCTGGTAACTCGCCCCGGTTCATGTAAGCCAAATATGGGATCGTCCAATCCGGTATGGCATGCAGAGCTGCCACCAACTAAGCCTCCGGATCAAGAATAGCCAAATCTTCTTCGGTTGGCACTTTGACCGACGGATTATGCAACACATCAAGAAAGACATTGGGCGGGACCGGTTTACGCTGGGAACCAAGACAACTTAAAGCGTCAGCCACTTCATTCTTCCGCCGGTCTATATGGTCCACCTGATAACCCTTAAAGTGACCAACCACTGCGTCCACCTCTCGCCGATATGCAGCCATGAGCGGGTCCTTAGAATCCCAAGTGCCAGACACGTGCTGAGCCACTAGATCTGAATCGTCGAAGCACTTAACCCGGCTCAAATTCATCTCCTTAGCCAGTCGAAGACCATGGAGAAAAGCCTCATATTCAGCTGCATTGTTAGTACAAGGGAACATTAAACGGAGGACATAAGAAAACTTGTCACCTCGTGGGGAAGTTAGTATGACTCCAGCCCCCGAGCCCTCCAACTGTCTGGACCCATCAAAATGAATAGTCCAATATGTATTATCTGGCTTCTCCTCCGGTGCCTGCAACTCCGTCCAATCATTAATGAAGTCCACGAGTGCCTGGGATTTTATCGCTCTACGGGGTATATATTTGAGCCCGTGAGGTCCAAGTTCAATAGCCCACTTGGCAATCCGGCCAGTTGCTTCTCTGTTTTGAATGATGTCGCCCAGAGGAGCTGAACTGACCACTGTGATGGGATGGCCCTGAAAATAATGTTTAAGCTTCCGACTTGCCATAAACACCCCATACACCAGCTTCTGCCAATGCGGATACCTCTGCTTTGACTCAATGAGCACCTCGCCGATATAATAAACTGGTCGTTCAACCGGATATTCCTTGCCAAGCTCCTTGCGCTATACCACAATGGCTACGCTAACAGCCCAAGCATTAGCAGCCACATATAATAATAATGGCTCTTTATCAATCGGCGCTGCAAGCACGGGCGGTTTAGCTAGCTGCTTCTTCAGATCCTCGAACACTTTATCAGCTGTCTCGCTCTAGACAAAGTTATCTGTTTTCTTGAGCATCTGATATAAAGGGATGGCCTTCTCTCCAAGGCGACTGATAAACCGGCTCAAGGCTGTAATCCGGCCGGCCAGACGTTGAACATCGTTAATACACGCCGGTTTAGCCAAGGATGTAATTGCTGCAATCTTTTCCAGATTAGCCTCAATGCCTATGTTTAATACCAAAAAGCCTAAGAGCTTACCTGCCGGGACACCGAAGACACACTTCTCCGGATTGAGCATCATCTTGTAAACCTGGAGATTGTCAAAGGTTTCTCGTAGATCATCTATCAATGTCTCCTCCTTTCTGGACTTGACCCCAATATCATCCACATATGCATGAACATTGCGCCCAATTTGTTTATGAAGGCAATTCTGAACACATCGCTGGTAAGTTGCCTGGGCACTCTTGAGTCCAAAGGGCATGGAAACATAGCAGAAGGCTCCAAATGGAGTTATGAAAGATGTCTTCTCCTGGTCCTTAACCGCCATTTTGATCTGATGATAACCAGAGTAAGCATCCAGAAAACACAAACGGTCACAACCCGCCGTAGCATCAATTATCTGATCAATGCGAGGGAGAGCAAAGGGGTCTGCAGGGCAAGCCTTGTTTAAATCTGTGTAGTCCACACACATGCGCCAAGTGCCATTTTTCTTAAGAACGAGCACCGGATTAGCTAACCACTCTGGATGAAAAACTTCGACAATAACCCTGCGGCCAACAGACGGGCTACCTCTTCACCTATAGCCTTACGTCTCTCTTCATTGAAATGGCGGAGGAACTGCCGGACCGGTTTAAACTTAGAATCAATGTTGAGTGTGTGCTCAGCGAGTTCCCTCGGTACACCTGGCATGTCAGAAGGTTTCCATGCAAATATGTCCCTATTCTCACGGATGAACTCGATGAGCACGCTTTCCTATTTGGGATCCGGGTTAGTGCTGATGATAAACTGTTTGGATGAATCACCAAGAACAAAGTCAACCATCTTAGTGTCTGTAGCCGATTTGAACTTCAACGCTGGATCATGTTCTGTAGTCGGCTTTTTCAAAGAGGTCATGTCTGCCGGACCAACTTGCTCCTTATAGAATTTCAATTCCTCCATGGGACAAACCGACTTAGCATAAGCCGCATCACCTTCTTCACACTCCAAAGCAATCTTTCTACTTCCATGTACTGTGATAGTCCCTTTATGACCTGGCATTTTAAGCTGCAGATAAACATAACATGGCCTTGCCATAAACTTAGCATAAACCAGCTGTCCAAACAAGGCGTGGTATGGACTTTTGATCTTTACCACCTCAAATGTCAATGTTTCTGACCTTGAATCATAGTCATCTCCAAAAGCTACCTCCAAAGCTATCTTGCCAACAGGATATGCAGACTTACCAGGCACCACACCATGAAAGACCGTATTTGACGGTTTAAGATCCTTATCTGTCAACCACATACGGTGGAATGTATCATAATACAAAATATTGATACTACTTCCCCCATCCATGAGTACTTTGGTAAACTTGTATCCCCCAACTTGAGGGGCCACCACCAGGGCCATGTGACCTAGATTATCAACCCGGGGTGGGTGATCATCTCTACTCCACAAAATAGGTTGCTCAGACCAGCGTAAATACTAGGGTACTGCCGGCTCAACAGAGTTTACTGCCCTTTTGTGAAGCTTCTGATCACATTTGCACAAACTGGTAGTGAAGACATGATATTGCCCGTTGTTCAGCTATTTGGGATTGCTCTGATAACCCGACTACTGCTGCTGCTGATTCCCCTGATGGTTGTAACCTCCCTGGTTGCCTTGGTGCCCTTGATTGATGTGTCCGGTTTGGTTGCCTTGAAACCCTAAACCGGAACCACCACCTCTATAACCCGGCCCGTGGAAACCTCCTCCTGAACCGCCGGGCGGGCCGTTGTCATATTGGAACATATTGGAATTCTTGAAATCCCGCATGATATAACAGTCCTTCCAAAGATGTGATGTCGGCTTCTCCTTCGATCCATGCTTTGGACAGGGCTGATTTAACAAGCGCCCCAAATTGGGGCCTGAACCTCCACCCCTCTGGGGCTGCTTGCCCTTACGGTGCTGGCCATTCTCCTGCACATTGGTATTTGCAACAAAGTCCAAGCTACTGTCGGCCTTGTGCTTACCACCGTTTCCATGGCCTGCCGGATTATGCTGTTGACCCTTGGCATTGTCGTTCTTCTTACCTTTCTCCGGTTTGTCCTCCTCTGAATCCGGATCCTTGGTATTATCTGAATCGGCGTATTTAACCAAAGCCCTGAGTGTTGACATATCATTGAAGTGACGTTTGAGCCTTCCCAACTTCTGTTTTAATGGTTTGAAATGACAACTGCCCTCTAATGTTAACACTGCAGTGTCTGCATTGATACGATCTGATGAATGCAAAATTGCTGAGACCCGTTTAACCCAATGGGTCGTGGACTCCCCTTCCTCTTGGACACAAGTGGCCAGATCCACAATTGACATCGGCTGCTTACACGTATCCTTGAAGTTCTGGATAAACCGGTGCTTCAATTCGGCCCATGATCCAACAGAGTTGGTCGGCAAGCTCTTCAACCAAGTGCGAGTTGTTCCTTTGAACATCAGGGTGAAATATTTAGCACACACTGCCTCATCCACATCTAACATCTCCATTGCCATCTCATAGCTCTCCACCCACGCCTCTGGTTGCAAATCGGCGGTGTAATTTGGTACCTTACGAGGTCCCTTGAAATCCTTGGGCAGTCTCACATTACGCAAAGCGGGGGTCAGACACGGCACCCCTAAGGATCTGAACATCACTCCTGGCTCCATGGAGGCCATGGGGTGAACCGGAGTATGCTGTCGTGCTCCGTGCCGAGCTGCCATGTAACATCCCAAATTTTCAATTTGGAATGTTATACACTAGATCATCATGCATATCATATTTTATTGCATTTTGGTCGATCCTAGAAATTTCACGCAACTCAAGGACCTACGGAGAGAGTTGGAGATTTTGTTATTTTCATATTTGAGAGTTTTCTCAAATTTTGAAAAGAGGATCATTTGATTTATTTATTTCATCTTCAATTATTTTTCCAATATCAGAAATATAAGAGATGGAATAATATGACTTTCCCAAATTTAGGAAAAATGAAGATTTAATGAATAAATCAAATTTTGGTTTTGCCGGAGTTTCGTTTGCTTTTATTTGGATAGGGAAAAATGCGCGTTTTCGAAAATTGCATTCTAGGTCCGGAGTAAAGTTCATTTTGTTCAACTCATTTTCAGGAGTCGGGGAAAATTTACTTTAGTAATTTTGGAGTTTGTTTAGTTTAGTTTTCTTTTGCTTTTCTGCGCGCGAATCCAGTTAAAAAAAGGACCAAGGCCAGCCGGGCCAAAGGCCCAGCCAGCCGGCCGCCTCCCCAGCCAGCGCGCGCGCCAGGCGCAGCGCTAGGCCGCCGCCTCCCTCGCTCTAGGCCGAGTCCCAGAGGGACTCTAGGCCGGTTAGCCCCCCCCCCTTTCCTTGTTTTGTTTTCCCTCTTTTGCTTGCCCCCTACCCCAAGTAATCCCCCCACCTATATAAATACACCCCAAACCCCCCCTCTCCTCACATCAATCCCAAGCCCCTCCCCTCCT